>NC_056733.1:1212320919-1212405919 GCF_019279795.1 Protopterus annectens | reverse complement strand
AGTAATCAAGCCTTTGACCCTCAGATGGCTACAGCAGTGAGGAAATCATTCTGTGTTGTACAACTTATAAAGAAAGATATGACATCTAGATCAAAGGATGTCATTGTTCTGAATTTGGCATTCATCAGACCTATCAGATCTATCACTGAGTACAATGCCCCCTTTGGTATGTATCTAACCAGGCATATCCAACAATTGGAACATCCACAGAGGTTCCTCACTAAAAGAATACAAGGCATACGTAAAATGCCCTATGCAGACTGCCTCAAGGGCCTATCCCTGTATTCTATCTACTAAAGACTGTTGCAGGGAGATCTATGTCTGGCATACAAGGCATTGTCAGACCCCACTTTGATGGACCTCCTCCATATCTGCAAAACAAACAGCATCAGAATTACCCATTCTAAAGACTGAAACCATGTCTGTGATATAAATAGGACATGCTGGAGAGACATGTATGTATTGCAGAGACTACCCCATCTCTCGGACAGGCTCCCCACTCATGTGATGCAGAGTTCCTCCCTGACCCAAATCAAGTGTACCTTGGACAATTGAATGAGGAACAGGAAATTTATTCCTGGCTTGACACCTATGTCTCAAATGGATGCAGTCAACCTGTAAATGGTTAATCTCCCAGGCCTCCTCTTGTAAATGTTTCATCTCCCAAGTCCCTGCTTGCACTTAGTAAGGGCACCAGAACTTGTCAGAGATTTGGGATACATGGCTAGGCTTAAAAGGCCCTTGTGATCACTAGCCTAGTAAACACCTATGAACCTGTGTGTGTGTCTATATATATCTATATATCTATCTATATATATCTATATATATATATATATATATATATATATATATATATATATATATATGGGTTCATGTCACTACATCGACATATCATTATGTCGACAATTACTGCAGCGACACGAAATAATCGACAATTGAAACCGTCGACAACTGGAATCACACACTTTAACTTTACCGACAACCCGAAAGCACTTTTAAATGGAATGCTACCTTGGGCCAAGTACTAACATGGGTCAAGATGGGGGCGTGATTTGTACATCTATGTTACTGGTGTTTCACCCCCATCTTGACCCATGTTAGTACTCGGCCCAAGGTAGCATTCCATTTAAAAGTGCTTTTGGGTTGTCGGTAAAGTTAAAGAGTGTGATTCCAGTTGTCGACGGTTTCAATTGTCGATTATTTCGTGTCGCTGCAGTAATTGTCGACATAATGATATGTCGATGTAGTGACATGAACCCATATATATATATATATATATATATATATATATATAAAACACATAGATAAATAAAGTTTTTATGTGTGTGTGTGTGTGTGTGTGTGTGTGTGTGTGTGTGTGTGTGTGTGTGTGAATCTGGTGGTTTCCTACATCAACCAATCAACCACAGAGAGAGGAAGGAATTAGTGTATTTACCAAGACTTACATTCCAAGGTGGCACTAATTCGATATGTGCCACAAGCCATATTCTGAACTGAGTTTATTCTATAGTGGCAGACTAGAGCTTTCTTGTTGCAGATTATAAGGGCAGCACTCAAAGGGAGAAAGTCATATTTTTACTTTCAGCCATGAAGGGATGGATGAACTTAGGGCAGCCACGGTGGTGCAGCAGTTAGCGTGGCTGCCTCACAGCAGGAGGTTCTCTGGTTCAGTTCTTGGCTGGGTGCCTTGTGTGCGGAGTCTGCATGTCCTCTCTGTGGTCGCATGGGTGCTCCAGTTTCCTCCCACATCCTAAAGACATGCAGTAGGTAGATTGGACACTCTAAATTGGCCCTAGGTGTGAGTGTGTGCATGTGTGTGCCTTTTGTGGAAGGTTGGGCGCCAGGCTGACAACTCTACACTGTAAAACTCCACTGCCAATCATGTGCAGACAGATGATCCGCTGTGGCGACCCCTAACCTAAAGCTGAAAGAAGAAGAAGAAGAGATGGATGATTTAAAAAAAAATGTTCAGTATCTATTATGGTGAGGTAGCATACAGGCAGAGCAAATGCTAAAGAATTATTGTATTTGAATCTCAATCTTTTGATAATATAATATACTGGTTTATACTAATTAACACACAACAGCAGTGTTCTTGTTCCTCATATGATTTAGAATGTCATGCTTCAAATAATTCAAAGTATCATTAAGTATTGATTGTTTATTACCTTTGTTTCTATTTGTTTTAGGTACTACCATTTCATAAAACCCTTTCCTGCAACCTCCCTCATGTTATACCACTACTACTACCAATGTTAATCTGTAGATTTTGTTGAGAGAATGTAACAGTGATTAAATATATAATAATAAGGTAATATCTGGGAAAGAGTTTGCTTTTGATGAACTGACATCACTAATGAACAGTGACTGAGAGGAATACAGAAAATAATTCAGTATAGTGAGAACTCATTTAAATAAAATGTTTGAAATGTATACAGAAAAATATCACATGCACATAAAAAGGTAACCATTTAAAATGTTGGGATCTGATATAGTGAGTCCCAAAATGCTGAGAGACACTCGCAGAAAAAACAGACTGGTATATGTAAAGTCCAAGATGCCAATTTCTCCAAATAATCCGTTTTTCCCAAGGTATGATGATCTTGGAGTTAGTATATATAAACTCAGGGGATGTGAGGGGCTGCCCCCCTCACATCATGGGTGCAGAATGGTGGTGTTCAATATTTGCTCTTCTCCTGCATATTTTTTTCAGCATGTCGGCACTCAGAATGCTAAGTGTTGACATATCAGCTAGGTGCTGCATGAAAATGTTGCAATGTAATTAAAATGGCACACATTTTATCTTTCTGCCATATTGTGTGCAATATTGTTATATTTAGACGTTTCCTCCTTTGGTCTGGTTTTCTGTCATATTTGTTTGTGTCTGCCATTTAAGGACTAAACATTTTTGTGACTTAAAATGGAATATTGTATAACACAGTAAAACAAAAACAGATATGATAGAATAAGAAATACGGAAAGGCAAATAGTGGAACAAGTTAGCAGCTTCAAGTATCTGGAAGGAGCGGTTGAAGAGAAGGGAAGTCTGATTGAAGAGGTCAAAGCTAGAATCAGAGCGGCTGTGGCCAACTGCCGCAGACTGTAAGTGGTATCATGTGACTAAAGAATGTCAAAGAATATTAAAAGTAAGATTACAAAACAATGGTCTAACCCATACTATTGTATGGTACAGGAACCTGAGAAATGAAGGCAGAGCACTGCAGATGAAGCAAGACATGATGGAGATGAAGTGCCTGAGATGCATGATAGGATGCATACTATGGGTCAGATGCAGATATGAGGACTTTAGAGCAGAAGCCCGAGTAGGTCCAATTGCAGGGAAGGTCAAACACAACAGATTGCATTGGTTTGGAAACTTGTGCAGAAAAGTAGAAGACAATCTAGTGAAGAAGATTTGGGAATGACAGGAACTAGGCAAGAGGAAATGAGGGCATCCACCAAAGAGATGGATAGATTGTGTTATAGATGATGTGTGACAGTCAGACAACTGTTAAAAAAGGTAGAAGAGTGACATTGACTCTAAAGAGATGTGGCAGCTGACAAGATACCACAAACACATGTAGAAAGTGGGAAAAATGGGGTCGATGATGTTGGTATGAAGCTATGATAGATTATGAAAATACACAAAAATATTTGAAGTAGCTCCCTGTTGTAATTCCAAGACCTGCAATTGTGAGTGCAAAAATTATGAAAATAAAAAGAAACATCCTACAACATACCAAAAACTAATATTCTCCTTTAAAGTTGCCCTGCATCCCCATACCACACTATTTATGTAAACTAATGCAAAAAATCACCATACCTTGGAGAAAATGGAATACTCCACAAGGCAGCAATCTCAGTCTTTGTATATTTAAGTCCAGTTTTTGCACATTCATTGTTGTTGTTCTAAGTCTTATACTTCCAAGTCTTGGAATTCACAGCAGTTACCATTTTAATTACAATTAAATTATTTAATTTTATTGTACAAACAATGAATCATCAAATGATAAATTTTCAGGCAACAACTTGCACACCAAAACAGAAAACTGGAAAGAAAGTTGTTAAACCAGCTTTGTGTTTATTTAGTCTTTGTTGTGAGGAACATATTTAGCAGATCTGAAGTCAGAAACCATTAAACTTGCTAAGATTAAGTTGTATGGTAAGTGAATAGAGCAAGTTATTAAAATAATTATAATAGAAGTTCATTTGTGTGTGGGAGAGGTAACGTGTATAACCCCTGACTGGAGTTAGTTGGGTGTTCTCTCAGATAATGCCTTAAAAAGTTCACATAAATAATACATACTTCTATTCTTGGCAAAAATATATACTGTTATTCACATCTATGTCAGCACCCAACTGCTAGACATATTGGTTACTGACCATGACTCTGGGCTACTGGCATAATGTTTTCACTGAATTTTAATCATTTGTTTGGTGATGTAAGACAGGATACAACAACTAATTAGTGTGGCGCTGTCTTTAAAAGGTCTCTTTTTACCTATGATGGTCTACTGTCTGTAGATGTGTACTGCAGGATTATTCCCTGCCTCCAACTTATCATTGCTTACGATCATCTCTCACCTCAAGGATGTATGTCTGAGATTGCGATCTGCACAAGTGCTGTTTTATGTAGGAGCCATAGACCATACGAATTAGAAACATATAAACAAATATTCTGGTTGTATGGCTCCATGATAGAAATGGGACAAATATGTCACTGACACTAGTGTGATCAACAAAATATTGAGACATAAGGAAATCGTCCAAACAGACTTAAGGGCCTGCAAAAGCTATGCCCCAAATTCCTGTTGCTTATTATATATAAACCAACTTTAAGATCACTATAACACAGAGAAACAGAGAAAGAAGAATTCAAGATACCATAATCTTGAGTTTTTTAAAGCAATCACACAAGTGATAATACTTGGGAGAGTTGAATTTCTACCTGGCACCTGGGTTATACATTTGCTGCTTCATGTGGCGTTCATGGAGTGCCACAGAAGCATGTTAAATGCATGTTCAGTCAACCATACCACTACACATTTAAATGCAGTAACAGTACCTTGGTCAGATGATGAACAGGTATTTAGACATGTCCAGACAACATGTTGCTTTGCATAAAAGCTGTAACCATCAACCTCATGAAACAAAGTGTATGCCATCGCTATGGCTGTGGATATGCATTTTACAACAATTTTTTTTTAATATGGCTGACTGAGATCTTATTCAAGAAAAATGTATTTGCTTGTCTTTCTGTCTTAACATGTGACATTCCTAAGACATGGGTGGTATTTCTGCTAAACTATTCACCCACCTAACCTTTTTCTAAGCCACTTATCCAGGTAAGACTTGGAATAGTAGGAAGCTGCACAGTGCAGACATGACATCTCCATCCCCAGCAATGGTCTTGAGCCTATTCTATGAGATTCTAAGATTGTTCCCAAGCATGCTGGAAGATGTAGTCTATTCATGCTCTGACTGGACTTCTCCATCCCCAACAATATTCTCCAGATCATTCTGAGAGATTCTAAGATGTTCCCAGGCATGCTGAGAGCTGTAGTCCAACCATGTTCTGACCAGACTTCCCAATTCCCAACAACAGTCTCCAGCTCACTCATGGAGTGCCCAGCATTTCCAGACCAGCTGAGAAATAGAATCTCTCTGGCATGTTCTGGCACTGTTCCAGGACCTCCTTCCAGTGGGACATGTCTGCTACATCTCCCCATGGGAGACACCCAAAAATCTTCCTTGTTTGGTATTAATGCACCTCAGCTGGATCTTCTCACTTCTGAGGAGCAGTGGCTTTATGCCAAGATCCTTCTAGACTGCTGAGCTACACATTTTGTCTCAGATAATGAGCCCAACAATCCTACAAAGGTACTAATTTCTACATCTTGTATTCACAATTTTATTTCAGTCACTACCCAAAGTTCATGACCATAGGTGAGGATGGGAACATAGATTGATGGGTTAACTGAGAGCTTCATCCGAGGATTCACCTTCTGGTTCACCACCACCACAGCCTGGAGCAAAGTCTGTAGTACTACCACAGCTGCATTAATCTACTGTTCCATCTCCCAATCCTCTTTATCCTTACTCAGGAACAAGTTTTTTAGACACCTGAAGTCCTCTGCTTGACGTAGGTGCTCCCCATCATTTTCAGGAAGACGTCCTCTCTTTTCTGTGAGAGAACTATCACATCTAATCTAGAAGTGTTTATTCCCATCTTAGTCATTTCCTCTCACCTTTGAACTACCCCCAGTGCATTCTGGGAAGTACAGTCATTTGAGGCCAAAAAGATATCACCTACAAACAACAGAGATACAGCCAGCATTATTGCATAGACAAATATAGCCCTGACTGCTTCATAGGTTACTCAAGTTCAAAGAGTGGCTCAGATGCCTGTAGGAGCTGGCTGGGGAGGATGAGAGTGAGTAGTCATTGCTGACTCACCATCCTGGCAGTGTGGAAGGTGGATCTGACTCCGCACATGCTGATACCTAGAAGAAGCAGTAGGTGATCTCCCTGTAAAGCTCAAGACTGGAAAGCCTAAGTTGCCATGTACATATCACACGAACGGTAAGAGGAATTCAGCAAATAGGGGCATGCTTCCTCTCAGAAGATAGTGATAATGGAGCTTAGAATAACCTCCACAGCAAACAGAGGTGCTCAGTCTAGGTATAAGGTAAGCCATGAAAGCAAGCAAATTCATACCATTCATACCACCCATCTCTTATCACTGAGTGGATGAGCTGATTGGGAGTTTCCAGGCAGGAAAAAATGAGCCATAGAGTTCTCACCTCCTGAGGAATTCCTAGTTCATGCTGTCATGGAATAAATGGACCAATTGGGTGTAGGTAGATGAGTCAATAAGTTCAGTCCTGTGGTGAAGGGGAGGTAAAAAAAACAGAGCTGCATCCCTTATATCCTTAAATTGATACTGTTCAGACTTCAGCTATGCCATGATATCTTGGCCATGAAAACTACTGACAGGGGAGGAGATGGTACAACCCTGGCAGAGCCCTACAATCTTGTTCTACAACTGCAGCCAAAAACTCCATATTGCTGTAGCATCTCCCACATGATATTCCAGGTTACTTAGTCAAATGCACTCTCCAGGTCCACAGCACAAATATAGATGGATATGGAAAATTCCCACAAGCCTCCAATATCTGTGCAAGGGCAAAACATCAATCCACTATTCCATTGTCAGGAAGGAAACAACATTCCTCCTGTTGAACTGAAGGCTCAACTATCAAACAAAGCCTCTTTTCCAGCACTATTGCATATGTTTTTTTTTTCCAGGAAGCCTGAGGAGTTTAATACCTCTGTAATTAGAGAATATCCTCTTGGCCCCCTCTCCAGAAATGGTGACCACAACTCCAGTTTGCCAAGCTGATGGTATTCAACCCACTTTCCAAGCAACATTAAAAAGATGTGTTATCCATGACACCCCAACAACATACATCATTAAAAATATGTGTTATCCATGGCATCCCAACAACATCCAGTACCTTCAGCTTTTCCAGCTAGATTTCATCCACTCTAGCAGCCTTGTACCTGTCACTGCCGTGACATTATCCATAGAAATGGATCAAACATCATCAGCTACTTTTGATGCTGCCTCCTTAGATAAAGGTATTGATTTTGGGTTCCTCAAAGTGCTATTTCCACATCCTAACAATGGCCCCAGTTTAGGTCAGCATATGTTTTCTGCTGTACTAACAGTTGTCAGATAACACTAATTTAAGTAGTGTGTTCAGAAATGATTTTTACCGACTTTACAAAAGAGAAAGTAAGATGGAAGGGGCAAAAAAAGAATGTATCTTTTCTTTGAGAAGTTGGGATTTTGGAAGTAGTTATGTTACGTGTCAGGGACTAGGAGTTGTAGAAGAAGCTTCCTCCCCAGATAAAACACATTTTGACAAATGTCCATTTCCAGTCTTCTGATTGTAATTTTAGACAAGTAGAATATAATGATCTGTATTTTTGTGTAAAATCTCTGGGATATTGCTAAGCTGATGACTGGATATGATTTATGTAAATCAAAGCATATACCTCAATTAGAAAAGCCACAAAGATACCTTACCAAGAAAATCAATTGTCTTAAACCATTCATTTCTCAACAGATTAGCAGAACTCTCATTAAATTAATTGGCATACAGGCTGTTCCCAACTGATCTGTGTCTTGTTTTTTTTTTTCTTTGAAAAAGTAGTGGTTCTATAGAAAAAAACTCTAGAGACCTAAATTTATACCAGCAAATAAACAGGACTTGCTGGAGAGGTAATTTCCATCTCACTGCATTCTTTATGGAGTAAGTTACCACTGCATGTCAAACAAAGTACTACTTTGACTGCATTTAAGGGTAGTCTTGATGATTAGATGGGTAGACACAAACATACACCAGGATTGTCATTTACAGCCCCGCTTGATTTAAGAGTTTAAGCACCTCTAAGTGCTTGAAAAGGAAGGCATGAGCATTTAAGTGTCTACTTAAAGGTGTATGTGGCTAGGCATCTTACAATCCTTTTAATCACTTGCCTAGTGTTATTCCTATATTCCTAATAGCTTAAAAAGAGCAGACTATGAACCAGCTGATTTGCTAGAACTGGGCAGGTGTTTTATAGACAGTATTGTACAATCTGTTGGTGTGTTATAAATTTAGCTTAATCACTTTGTTTAAAACAATCAGGTCTGTTATGATTATATTTACAGATATCAATCAAAACTGCAGGTTTGCAACTTTCATGGTTTGGATTCACTAATCACATATATAATGTGGCATACAGGACTTTAATGCATTACACAAAGCAAAACCTTAGACTCTACTAATGTACTAAGTCTCAAGAAATATAAGAGAATCTCAGTCACTGTGCATGAGTTCGCCTGAGGATATAAGTTATGAGCTGATAGGAAAAGTGGAAAAGCCATGTTAACAGATAATTTGCTATAAATCTGCCCCACACACACTCTCTTTCTTTCTCTCTCCTAATATAAAGTAATTTGGTATAACATATTCACACTATAATTGGCCCATCATTTTTCACAATATCACTTTGCACTACCAGAATGAAGAGTAAAGACTACTGTTGTGTATGAAACTAGATTTCCTTTACAATTCTTGTGATCTGTTTACCAGATTTTTATTTCCATTTATCCACATGTCGCATGTCTTTTTTTTTCAACTTTGCAAACATTAGAAAGTATGAATGGTCAACTGCTAAACTGCCAATAACTAGCTTGTAAATCAAAAACAATTTGCAATACAACCCACCCTAAAGCATCTAACCTTACAACACTTAAACATATCTTTTAAGGATAAGCCCCCTTGCACCCCTTTATAAATAAAGACTTGCACAGTCTGTAAACTCATAGCATAGATAAAACATCAGAAACAATTTGGGGAAAATGTAATGTCATTAAAACAGGATCACAGACTTAAGTCTTGAGACAGTCATTGACCTATGTCAGGAAACTATCGATAAAAGTTATAGTTATTCTACCATTTTATCTTCCTCTTTGTGGGTGGATGAAATACAGATGCTTTGTTCCCTGGGACTTCAGAGAAGCCAGAGTTAGCTCAATTAAAATGTGTCTTGTTATAAGTTTCCTAAACCAGAGTCCACAACTGACATCATTGCTGTTTGCATGTTTTGGCACTGACAAGATGCAGGATTCATATCATTTCACTGAAGTCATTTTTATTGTGAAAATTGGCATGGGCTAAACAGCACTGAAAGCTCCTTTAAACAAAAAAATCCACAATAAGAACTATTCTGAATGTGGATCCCTGTGCAGAGGAATTGCTCCTACAGCCCCATACTTCAATCCATTAACATTACAGTTGCATATCTGCTGGGAAAAAGAAAAGGCCTGACAAGTTTAACAATGTGTATATCTATATATATATAAATATATATATATATATATATATATATATATATATATATATATATATACACACACACACACACACACATATTCAATACTCCAAAACTAATTATACAGTAAACTAAAGAAAGAAACACACATTTAAGCACAAATTCAATTCCAACAAAACTAACTTTTAAAAAAAATTAAATTAACAAAAGAACACATGGAGTACAGGGTTTCTTTTTTGTGTGGTTTTCATTGAAAGTGCCTTCCACTGAATATATAATTCAGTGATCATAAAGGCACTGATTTTCCTTTTTTTTTTTTGAGGAAAACGTGCTGGAAAATCCTACGTTACAACACTTATGCACCATAACATACAGTCTATGGTTAACTGTCCTTCTTTTTACTGGACATTTCTGATGTGAGCAACTCTGTCCTGTGAAAACAGATAAAACATTGCTAATGTTCTGATATTTTAGGAGGAAAAAAAAAACAATTTCTAACTTCCTCCACAATATTGGTAAAGGCAATACTACTACTCCTGAAACATTTAGATATATATCAAACAGTATTCCTAGCAATAAAGTAAAAAATATATCTCGGTTTTAGATGAAGGTGCAGTATGTTATGCACAGACTCAGATCTCATTTAGAAACATCCCACTCTGGGCATCCAAAAATGTAACAACCCTTTGCTTATTTAGTTTAGTTTGATTTACAAAAAACTTCCAGAAGATGCACAGTATAAATAGATCCTTGAGACGTGATCTGGAAACATGTACATTCAAAAAAATAACATGTCTGTCAGACTCATTGTCTAATTTATTTGTTGTTTGTACTTTTTTGCATCGAATAATTAGTTGTTGCTCTATATTCTTTTATGAGGAAAACTTAATGTTAAATGTCTTAATAGCCTCAAACTGTGGGGCAGGTTAGAAAGGAAAATGCATTTCTAAACATCATTCTGGCTAAGCTTTTTCATCCCTGTCTGTATGCATTATTTAAAATGCACTTAATCTGAGAATGTGGCCTTGTCTCCATGAAAGATTATTACTGTTTGTGAAAACGATTTGCAAAATTACAATACTGAATGTAATGTCAATGTATCACATCTGAAAAATTTGCCTGTGTTATAATAAACACTGTTTAGTTTTATTTGTATGTGTAATTCTTCAGAAATAATAAAAATGCTGCTGTTTTGAAAATAATGCATAGCTTCAGTCTAGTTTTGTTAAGTACGATATTTACTAACAAGATATGTAATTTACTTGTATAAATGTAAAACTGCGATATGTATTACTTTCAGCATACAGCTTGCAAATGCATGTCCTAAAACACTGCAGTAGATATGTGAGTCTGAAGTGTTTGGCTTCATCTTCTGGGAAAGTTCATTGTGGTCATGAACTTGATGAAGTGGGAAAGGACTTGAAGGCACTGCCTATGCAGGGATAAGCTGAGGTGGATGTGGCTTGCTGTCTGGCTGAGATGTGATGGAAAGAAAATTTTCAAATGGTCACTTGAGGGGATTTTGGACATTAATGCTGTTGTTATAAGAATGGATTATAGGGGACTAACTACAAAAAGGCAATTTCTGTAATGAGTTTGGGGGGTGACAATTAGAATTGTGCATTACATGAGTCTAGATTTTTTGTCCTGTGCTTCTGAAATAGGAGGAGTATGTGGTAATATTTTTGCTCAGGGGCTAATCCACTGTGCACTTCACTGAACTTGTATGAGGGACTCTTATGTCTGACCATACTGGTGAACTGTAATTATTAAGGCTCAAAAATACAACTGTAGTATACAGTCACTGCAGTGCAAATATCGAGGGTCAGTGTAGGAGGCATGCCATTCTTCAACATATTCTAAATGTCAGCTAATTGAAAATGTTATGTTTATTGTGATTGTATGAAAATAAGACCATGCAACGCAACTTTTTTAGACAATCTTATTTTATGTTGTTTTAACAATAAATACAAAATAACCAGAAAGATTTACATATCAACATCCCATGCATATAAACTCATTTAATATTAACTTCTGTTCTGAAAAATATAACATTTATTAGTGTTTATAAAAACAGAATGTCCAACAATGTCCAGTAATAGTGATATATATTTTAAATAAGACCCACTATTGAACATTTCTCAGAAAATAATTTAAAACAACGCACATCGTAGAGTGAAGTCAGTAGGCTTGGGAATTTCATCAATAATTCAATATATTTTTATAACTGTTTCCAGCATCCTGTGGATTGGATAATAAAAGATATTCAACTTTCATTGGAAATTGCAGATCTGCCCAGCTAATGTTTACCAAAAAACGATACTGATAATTATAGTAATCATCACCATTAAAGCAGATAAAATCAAACGAGAAGTAGATAAAAATCAGGCAGCAACTGAATATGCCAAAAACCAAAACAAAGAATATAAGGAGAAGGACCAGAAAAGAAGGCAAGAAATGTGGAAAGTAAATAAATATAGTTGCAAGTATAGAAAACTTCTGGAAAAACCTCATGTTGATCATGAACAAATGCAGGGATGGTTAAGGAGAGGCGAACCTAAACCAAGACATGATAAGTTAATATTGTTGACTCAAGAGAGTGAGCTACATACATGCTGGTTTACAAAGTCCACTGAACATGTGGGAGAAGCAGACAAATGTAGGTTTTGTAAAACTGAATTGGAAACAGTCGCACACCCCATTGCTGGTTGTGACATACTAATGGCAGAAGGACTGTATACTGAAAGGTATAATAATGTACCAAGACTTTTACACTGGGGATTATGCAAACATTATGGTAGTGAAGTGGCTGAAAAGCACTGGAAACATGAGCCACAAAGCATCAAAGAAAATGATGAAGTTTAGATCATGTGGGATCACCCATTACCAACAGTTTAAAAGATAGATGCTAGAAAACCAGATATAGTGGTCCAAGAAAAGTAGACAAAAGTAGCATTTATCATTGAAATCGCCACACCCAGTGACTACAGTGTGTTGCATACAGAGACACAGAAAGTCACAAAATATAGGATCTGCAGGCAGAAATGAGAGCAATATGGCAGAAAGATGCCCAGACAGTTCCAATAGTAGTAGGAGCTATGCATCTTATAAAGAAGACTCTACAGTCGTATTTAGATATGTTACCAATCCATGTAACCCCATACAAATTGCAGAAGGTGTCACTACTGGGCACATTGCGGGTGCTGCGAAGTGCACTGTTGGTTAACATCAAAGATTGAAACAATATTAATTTCATGACCTTTAATCGTACTTTGACTTGGGAATGGGGTCTGTTCCCATCATAGTATTAGAAGCCCAAAAGAGTTGGAGAAATTAAAAAAGGCAGATATAATAACAGTCAGATAACCTTCCCAACCAATATTTAGTAATGCGATATTTAGTATATAGTATAGCTAATTTCAATCATATAAAATAATATGGTTTTCTTTTAGAAATTCATTAATTTAATCCAACAGGTCTTCTTGTGGAATACTTCCAAAAACATGGAGCATAACTGCTATTTCATTACAAAGAAACTCACTCGTGAGAAATTGTCAGGCCAAATGATTCCAATTTTAATGGAGAAGTAAAGCAATAGTTATGAAGGCTCATGAACCTCTTATAGAAGAATTCAGAGAATGGAAGCTCAATGCAGACATTGTTCAACACCACTATGCAGTTAAGATCAAACTTTGGTAATGCTATTTGCTCTGACACGTATTTGGAAATATGGGAGGTAGAATATGAAGAGAAGTTGATTAGTTCATTTTAGAATACAGAAATGCTATGTCTCCTATATGTAGTTACCAGAAAGTATGAGATTTTAAGATTGATAATATATGATATTATAGGATCATGGAATCATAGGAGGTTACTAGGTTAATGAACTTGTAGCCTCTTTAAGCCTAGCCACTCATACCCCAATTTTCCCAATTATCAATTCCCAATGGCTGGAACAGCTTTGGTACATGCCTGTGCCTTGGGGCATATGCAAACTGCCTCTGTCCATAAGGGCCACAGGCGACAAGCCAGGGGTGAATTTGCGATTTCCCATCTATTGGTCCAAACTGTGTTTGAACAGATTTAGGGAAGATATATGTTTCACATGAATGGGGAGTCTGTTCCAGACAAGGCGCAATCTCTGAGACATATACCAATCCCTCCAATATATTTGGTTTATATCACAGACAAGGTTTAGATCTTTAGATCAGGTAATTCTAGTACTGTTTGTTTTGTGAATGTGTAGCAGAACCATTAGGGCTGGATCAAAAAATGCCGTGTAGATTAGACATAGGTCACCCCACAGTACTCTGAAGGAGACCAAGTACAGGTACAGGGCATTGAGGCAGTTTGCATAGGACATATTATTTACACCCTCTACTCTTTCAGTGAGAAACCCCTGTAGCTGCTCCAGTTGTTGCAAATGCTTGATCAGGTACATTCTGAAGGGTGCAATGTACTCAGTTATTGGTGAAATGAGGGCTGAGTATAGTGGGACTATGATCTCCTTAGATCTGGATACCATGCCCTTACTTATAAGTTGCACCATATAGAAGGATTTTTTCACTACCATGGTCACATGGTGATCAAAGTTAAAATTACTGCTGAGCTGAGTTCCCAAGTCCCTTACCACTGTATCTACACTTAGGGGAGTGTTATCAATATTGTAATTTGCAGGGGTGGTCATCTTCTCAAAGGGAATAATTGTAGATTTTTTTGCGCTGGCCATTGTTCTGGAACCAGTTATTTGTCTGTGTCAGACCCCCATGGAGGATAACTGCATCATTGGGGGATTCAGTGATTGCACCTAGTTTACAGCCATCAGTAAATTTGATCAGCTAAAGGCTTTCTACATTTGCCTTGACTTCAGAGAAGTATATTCCAAACAAGGGAGGTCCCAGTGTTCTTTGAGACACCACTAGTAACAGGCCTCTTGGTGGAGGTGGATTCTCCCACCCTAACTTCATATGTCCTATCTGTGAGTCATCTGGCTATCAGTTAGGTGACACAGGGATTTATGCCTAAATTTGTGAGTTTGTCTATAATACCCAAGTGAGATATTGTGTCAAATGCCTTTACCAGTCAAGGTATGCACCATTTTGATGTCATCCATGGCTCTAGTGACCTTCTCAAAGAAGTCCACCAGTTTAATAGTAGGTGTAGATCAATATGTATGTATACCTTTAAGAAACTTTCTAGGGGCTTGCACAAGTGTATAAATACTGAGCACGTGCAAGCCTGACTGCCATTTTGTAGTAAGCTATTGAGGTATAAGCATGTATGCCTGTGTAGTCTGTCAGTTAATCAGTTTGTTTATATTTTGTACTGCTGCTATCCATCCTGATGAGTTTCTGTGTAATAAAGCATGTAAACAAACTACCCTGCCTTTTCGTCTTTAATGTGAAGCAAGACAAGTGGCAGTAGGCATGACCTGTTCTTGACAAAACCAAACTGTGATGGGTCCAGTGTCTGAAGATTTCCTGTCTTTGTTTATCAGGTCCACAGTACTATATACTATATAATACTAACCCTAACTAGACTATGTAAATCTTTGCTCTGTATGTTACTAATCTTTAGAAAATCATATGTGCCATAGAACTGTATAAAAACTTTATACTTGATGTATTTTAATCTTTGAAAAATGTGTTTGAAAACTTTTGGATGTTGCTGTATATAATATAGTCTTATATGATTCTTGGATTTGTAAATGGAGCTTTTCTCCCCAGGCCTCCACTGAAGATGTTTTTTTTTTACCCAGTGGACTTTCCCAATCAACAAATGGCAACAAATAAATAAATAATAAATAAATTCTTTCCATGGCTTTGCATATGACTAGTCAAACTTATGGATCTGTAGTTCCTTGGATTGGTTGATGGTCTGCCTTTGTGTAGACGGATAACTGTTGCAGTCCTCCATTCCCTTATTCAAAGACTGTCTGGAGGCTGTGGTTGCATAGAGATTCTTAGCGGGCCTGACAGGTCATGATTCAAGCTATTTAGGAGGGCATCCTGGGATATTATCAGGACCCATCTATGCAGTGTTTTTAGCTCTAGCTGGTCAGTGAGGACCTGTTGTTTAGCGATAGTTGGGGAGAAATGGTACAGGGTATTTCCTGGAGGGGACTAGAAGTGATAGGGGGTGAAATGAGAACTAAATTTATCAGCTAGTAAATTTGTTATATCCCCATGTTTGGTATAGGGAGTTCCATTTGCTAGTTGTTTAACATACTGTTAGGTGTTCTCTTTAAGGTTGTGTACATAACTGAAAAATGCCTTATGGTTATCATTAGCCTTAGAGGATATTTTTGCTTCAAAGTTGGATTTGGTTGACGTGATTAGTCTCCTGAGGTGCTTACTGAGACTGATAAGGGAGTTTTATTTGTTTCTTGGGGCATAGCTTTTAATATTTGTTGACAGGAATTTCTTTTGTTGTACAACCTGTTTTACTATGATGATTAGTTTTGCTACAGCAGTACAAATTAGATTTATTGTAAAGTATTAATTTGCTGTTAGTTGCCACTGCCAGTGCAAGATCTTGGGTCAAGGTCACCCCTCTCCTATTTTTGATTAGGTGGTGAAGAATTTAATCTTGAAAAAATTGGAAAATGTGAAAGGACTAATGGCTTATCATCAATGGTAAAACACCTATCCACTTAAAACTTATCTCATAATAAAGACTGGCATATATCAAATTCAAAGAGAATGTTCTTCTTGTAAAACAAACTTTGACACTTGGATATAAGTTAGTGCAGTTTCTGTAGGAATTTATAGGAAAGAATGTTTTATCAAGAAATTGAAGTAGCATACAGTTGATATGAAAGTATTTAATAGATGGCCATAATGCTAAAGTCCAAAAAGGGAGGTTAGGTCCATCTTTTGTGAGGTATTTGAAATCGGTAATAGCTTTGTGAAGCATGCCATCAAGTAATATAGACACATATCTGGAATTGTTAAACCTCCATTAATTTAAGAGTCCACCAGTTTGTTCAAGTTTATTTTTGGGGTCTTACACCATTCAGAGGATGCAAATATGTAATTTATTGTTACGAAATAATCAGTAGGACTCTAGACCCAATATTATTAAGAGCATAATATAGTATAGGAAAGGCCTTCGTTTTTAGGACTGGCACCATGATCATAGGATCATAGGAAGTTACTAGACTATAAGCTCTGAGGCCTTTACAAGCCTAGCCGAGAATTTAGCCCACGTTCTGACAAGTCAGCACCCAATGCCCCTGTCCAGCAGGGACACAGGTGAAATCCCAAGGATGTATTTTCTGTACCCCATCCAGTTATCTAGATTGTACTTAAAAAGTGTTAATGAGATACTCTGCTTGATGTGGAGTTGGAGTCTATTCTACAGGAGGGGTATTCTCTGGGACACAAATCTGTCCTGCCAACAAGTCCTATTGATGTCACAGACCAGGTTGCAGTCACGCGTGCAGGTTACTCGAGTGGAGTTAGACCTGCAAATATGCAGCAGTCCCATCAAGGTGGGGGTCTGAAATTGCTTTGTATGCCATACAGAGGTCACCTCTGAGGAGTCTGTAGAAGACAATAGAGGGATAGGGCTTTTAGCCTATCTTTGTAGGGTGAATGTTTGAGGCCCTGGATTCTCCTGCTGAGGAACCACTGTGTTCTCTCCATCTGCTGCATGTGCTTTGTGAGCTACATGCCAAAAGGGGCATTGTACTCAATAATGGGTCTTATAAGGGAAGAATACAGGAATGTTATGACCACCTTGTCCCTGGATGAGATACTCTTACTAATGAGGTGGGCCGTGTTAAAAGCTTTTCATACAGTAGAGGCAATATGGTTGTCAAAAGTCAGTTTGCTATCAACCTGGGTCCCCAAGTCCCTCACAACTAATTGCATGCTTAGGACCTTGTTATTAATGTGATAATTTGTGGGGGTGTCATTCTCCCCAAAGGGGATGATGATGATGCATATTCTAGCATTCATTTTGAGGCCATATTTCTGGCACCAGTCATATGTTTGGGTGAGACGCTCTTTGAGGATGCCCACATTACTAGGGGAACTGATGACAGCACCCAGCTTACAGTCATCTGCAAACTTGGTCAGCCATAGCCAACTGGTTTTGGCCTGCACTTCAAAAAAGTATATCCCAAACAAAAAGGGGCCCAAGACCGATTCCTGGGATGCACCACTCATTACAGGACGACTGCTTGAGGTGGCTTCCCCTATTTTGACTAGGTGGGTTCTATCAGTGAGCCAGTTTGCTACCCATCTGGTAACATATGTATTGACACCTAGTTGAGAGAGTTTATATATTATACCTAAGTGGGGAATAATATCGAAGGCTTTAGCCAGGTCAAGGTGCATCATCTTCCCCTCATCCATGGCTTTAGTGACTTAGCAGGATTGACCTCCCCTTGATGCAATCAAACTGTGTGGGATCTAATGTTTGGAGGTTGGCAATGTCCTTGTTAATGAGGACCATGATAATCCGCTCCATGGCCTTGCAGATCAGGCTAGTTAGGCTGATGGGTCTATAATTTCCTGGATTGATAGATGCTCCACCTTTGTGCAAAGGGATGACAGTGGCTGTCCTCCATTCGGCTGGGATGAAGTCAGTACTCAGGCTTTGGATGAATAGGGTGCCTAATGGTGCTGCAAGTTCCTGTCTGAGTTCATGTAGGATGCAGCCTGGGATGTTATCTGGTCCCATGGAGGCTATATTTTTTGCCTTTGAGAGGGCAGTGATGACTTGCTCCCTAGAGATAAGGGGAGGGGGGCAGGTGCTGGAGATGTCCTGATTTGCTGATGGAGGAGAAAGAGGGGTGAAGTTTTCACTGGACCTGTCTGTCAGCAGGTTGGATATATCTGCGGTGTTTGTGTACATGGTGTCCTTGACCACCAGTTCTGAGCAGATCCGGGTGCTTCCCTTGTGTTTCCAGACATATGCAAAGAAACCTTGTGACTGTCTTTAGTAGATGTGGCCAGATTGGACTCAAATTTTGCTTTGGAGGATTTCACTAGTGCTCTTATTTGCTTGTTCAGACTAAGGAGAGATTGCTTCCAGTTAGGCATCTGCTCCTGCTTGGTCCTGGACAGTAGTTTTTTCCTTTTATTATAGAGTTTATTTATTGCAGATGTCCACCAGATAGGTTTACTCTTCCTTGAGGAGGAGGATTTCATCCTGCCGAGTATTCCTGATTACATGCATATATATATAAGTGCTCATGTAGTACTTTGGTGTAAGTTTGAAAATAAGTGCCAGTTCCTGAGGGATGGAGCTGTGAAGCTGTTTATACCTTTCCTCAGGAGGTTCTAATCAGCTTTCGAGAAGTTTTTTGTTTGTCCCTATCTAGGGGGTGGTTGGGGAGAGATGGTGACTTTAAAACTGACTGCTTTGTGGTCAGATCTTACTAGGGAGGATGACACCATAGGGATACTGCAGTGGTTACTCATGTTGGTTAATACCAAGTCCAAGATATTTTCACCTCTTGTGGGGGTGATACCCAGCTGGTCCAAGGCTTTTGCATTGACAAAATCAAGGAATCTATGGGAATTTGTGTTTTGGCATGAGTAGTTCTTCCATTCTATGGCTGGATAGTTAAAGTCACCCAGGATCAGGGAAAGGAGTTGAATCTTGATAGATTCAAAAATATCCAGATAGGTAGAGTGGACATCTTGAGTCAAAGTTGGGGGCCTGTAGCTAGCTATGATTTGAATAGGGATCCTGTTAGTGGTTAACTGCACCTGGAGTGTCTCCTGTGCACCATACTGTTTAACCAGCCTGGAGGTGTGTATGTCTCATATATATTTTTTGCTTTGCTCCCCATGGTTTGGGGTCTAACTGTATGATAGGATGAGTAACCTGGTATGACTGGGGTGCTCTCCACAGCTTTGAACCAGGTTTGTGTGACTGCACAAATGTCAGCATCTTCTAGAGTTAAGAATGCTTGCAGTGATTGCAAAACCTTCATTTTTATACCATCTCATCACAACATCCTACTTACAAGTTCAATGAAATTAACTAAAAAGAAAAAAAATCAATATAGCCTGTAATTGAGTCCCAAATATTTAATTTCTTTTAGGGAAGTTGTTAGTTTAGTTGAGAAAGCCAAATGGATAAAAGTGGTTACAAATTCCTTCAGGATGCACTGGAAATTTTCCAGGTTTTGACATGTAGCTGGAGGCCCTACTATATTCTTGAAAGAGATCATGGAGTTATTTTAATAAAATAGATAGATTGTGCATATATATATTAAAATGTTTTCTAAGAAGCGGTAATCTTACTCCAGGATTCATTAAGCTCGGCGCAAGGACGGCGTTAGCCTTGCACCGACTGTGCTGCGTAGAGATGGCGCAGCAGCACTACATGCATATTAATGAAGGTACGCTGCTGTAACGGCCACGTGCATAGGAAATGTGTACAAGTGCAAGGGGTGTATCTAAGTGCTGCACGGAGGCATGAACATGACTGCATATGCGCAACCTAAAATGCTGACTAGTACAGCCTGCCTCTAATAGTAATCAATCCTGTCAGTGTCCGTGGATACTGAAATGTATGCAAAGCATACAAGACAGTTTTGCGAACACCAAAATAAAAAATAAACACAAAGGCACGTAGCTGAATATTGAGTCCCCGTCCCTCGTACAAATGATATTTAAAACCCCATGCCCCTATTCCATTGTAGTGTTGATAGTTATACCAAGTGGAAGCGAAACGCATCATGTTAGCGTGCCACCAATTGCTAAACCTGGCCCAATGGTTAGGGTTACCACCTGTCCCACATTGTGAGGGACAGTCCCCCTCTAGGCAGGTGTGCCCATACCAAAACCATTATAAATATCAAATGTCCTGCGATTGTAGGACATAATTATGCCCCATATTTTATGTAATAGTCCCATACAATACTTATTTCCATATATAAAATACTTAAATGTTACAAGAAACTGAATAAGCAAGTAAATGAAACAGAATAAGCAACTACACCGCTACAACAATAAAAGTTTATATTTAAGCATAAAACTAAAGTACTATCCTTTGTATTGACCGTGGGTATGTGTTGGCCTGTAAACTCTGATGTGTGTCCCAAAAATGTCCCATCCTGGTCATATGAAAAGTTGGCAACCCTACCAATGGTCAGAGCATTCACCCAATATCTGCCTATTCACGGTCCAAGTCATCCTTGTCAGGATGTCCCATAGATGAACGGGTATTACCTGGGTCTACCTACCATGTCATGAAAGATAAGTATTTGCGTGTACCTATGTGCAAGAAGTACAGCATGTGGATTATCAGAAATGCTAGGGTAGTCCTCACAACCATATTTGTACCAGAGATATGTAGTGTATGCAATGTGTTCTGTTGACTGTGCCATGGGCCATCAATGAGAGAAGGGATGGATGGTGTCTGTGGAATATGGGGGTTGGGGGTGATGGGTAATGTAATAATTCACCAAGGGGAGACTGGGTTGGATGCACAATAGGTGAACTGGAGGTCTACAAGGGAGCAGTGGGTGAATCAGGAAGATAACCAAAGAACAAATATTCACATCCGCAATACAATCCCACAAACATATGAACATTAAAAAGTGCAATACACATGTACAGAAACGTTACCGGCACATACCCACATAATGGTCTGGCCTGAACTGAGCCATCCAACCCCAACACACCTGGATACATAATTGAATACACATCATCCCCTTCACAGCACACCACACTCCCCTTCCTGAACGTCCACCAAAACCACCCATACTCGGGCTGCTAGACAGGCGCAGCCATATCTGCACATAGTGACCCCTACCCATATCTAGTAGGCAGTCTCACCCTAGGCAGTCTCAGTTTTGCAAACTTATGTATCCCTTGCATGTATAACCCTACCTTATTGCCTTAAAGCCAAAGAAGGTCATCATTCCCCACAATTTTTGGATATCCCTCATGGGATAAGTATCTTTTCTAAACATTAGACTTGGTGTCATGACATGATGTCCAGTCCTGTATACATCTGGACACAAGTTATATGAGCAGTAGTTGTCCACAAGACTGCTCAGCCTCCAGCCGGTCCTGCAGAACCTACGACCCGGGATTAAACACCTGACCATGATGCACGTCTCCCCACGTGCATTATTGGGAATATATACCTTACATATTCGCATAGTGGCAGTCGGATATAGGGTGATTAAGGCGCTTTAAAGCGGACGTAAGTAGGATTACCACCTGTCCCACTTTGCGAGGGACAGTCCCTTTTTGGGCAGTTGTGTCCTTATCAAATATAATACAATGGCAAATGTCCTGTGATTGTAGGAAATACTTATGTTCCATATTTCATGTAACAGTTATTTCTGTATGTAAATTACTTAAATGTTACAAGAAACAGAATAAGCAACTAAACTGCTACAAGAATAAGCTTTCATTTAAGCAAATAAGTAAAGTTCTAACCTTTGTACTCACCATGGGTATGTATCGGCCTGTAAAATCTGATGTGTGTCCTGAAAATGACCCACTTTGGCCATTTGAAAAGGTGGCAACCCTAGACATAAGCGGGTATGCAAGTGTGTATGCACGACAGTAAGTGGCGGTGATTCAATGGTATGGGAAATGTAAATAAGCATGTAGGTGTATTTGCATGTGTATGTACAGACTGATACACACACACACACACATATATATATATATATATATATATACACACATATATATATATATATATATATAAATATGAAGAATGAACATGGTCACAATATAGCAGTCATAACGAATGTGAAAGGAAACAGCAGCAGAAATCCCCGTAATATTTAGTGCTGTTATATATCAGGATGGCCATAGGTAAGCACACCTCTGCATCCCCAATCACAGGTAGGATGCTAAAAGTGAAACAAATGATCTCCCCCGTGTTAAGTCTGACTTTCAACTAGGTACAGGGCAGTCCCGGTCCCCAGTCGGACAAGCCTAAACTCAGATGACCATATGAACACCCTGACAATCAAATACACATATGTGCCAGGACTACTGGCTTTGGAGGTCTGAATATGAGTCAACATGCAGCACGGGTCCAGAGCAGTAGGGAATAGGGAATGGCGCATGTATAGTAGTGCGGTTTTCCCAACAGGAAAATGGATGCCTGCTATGTAAGTGAAGTGAAGTGATGAGGCATGTGTTCGGGTAACTATGAACTATGGGTATACATATAAATGAAGCAGAACACCAATAGTGTAGTGGTTAGAGCATCCACTTAATGAAAAGGCATTCACAGTTCAAGTTCGACAATAGCACATATAATTTTCCTTGTGGAATGAATGTTGCTCTGCTGTAAAGCCGACATTTAAACACGTAAAGGTGAATGTGTGTATCGCATGGGACTATTAACCAGATCCTTTCAATCAAAGTGGTACTGTCATAATGAATAAGGCACAAGTAAGCACAAATAAGCGGCAGTAAACATATGTAATGCACAGTAAGCACTGGCGAGTGCACTTGCGCGGGTGTAAGCAGCTCCCAGCATAGGAAATGTATGTTTGTATGTACAGATGTAATATATATACACACACACACACACATATATATATATATATATATATATATACATATACACACACACACATATATATGTGTGTGTATAGATAAATATCTACATACATGAAAACTAGATATATATATATATATATATATATATATATATATATATATATATATATATATATATATGAAGAATGGATGTTGTAACAATAAAGGGAATCAAGAGTAATGTTGGTATTATATAGTGCTTTCAGTGTATGTCATAAAAAGCTGCACAGGAGTGAGCAAAGCACTGCAACTCACACCACAGGCAGGGTTTTACCAGTGGGGAGTAACATCGTTGAAATGCTAAGTCTACTTTACACACAGACTGAATGTAGTCCCATGCTGGGACCTCCAGAAATTGGAAAGCGCAAATGGCCAGATTCCATAATCCCAGGAAACGCACGTATCTGCAAATATACATGGCGGGAGACCCTGTGAATACACAAGGTGGGACAAAATGTGTGTAGGGCCCCAAAAGCTCTGGAGAGGGCAATGTGTAAAGGTGTGTCATGGCTGCTATAACAAGTGGATAATGGATGTTACGCATGTAAATTCAATACGGGTGGGGTATAGAAACTTTGGGTATGCTATTATGGATCCAGGTGTGCCAGGGTTGGATGGGCCGGTTCTAATGGGCTGTCCCGTGGAGGTCAGCTAGGTCATAATAGGTATATATGCATACTCACATGCAGACAACAGTATGTTGTACAAATTCTGTAACACATGCATTCCATTTGTTGACATAAATAATAGGAATGTGCCCATACAAACATCAATAGTAGTTGGAATAATAGGCTGTGCAGAAGACGGATGGGTCGAATCACACTATCACATTCCAATTACCATCAGTAATCCATACATGAATATATAGTGACATCTGTCCACTGTATAACGTGCTACATACTGATTACAAGATAACTGGAGTGAAGTGTCAATGTTATAATGAATAAGGCACTAGTATGCTGGTGAAGCATATATAAACACCATTACGCATGTGTAAGTGCATATAAGCGGGGAATGTATTGACGCAGATGTACATATATATAATTATATATATATCTATATATATATATATATATATATATATATATATATATATATATATATATATATATCCACACACACACACACACAAATATATATATATATATATATATATATATATATATATATATATATATATATATATATATATATATATATATATATATATATATATATATATATATATATATATATAAACAGCAAGATATGAATATACATGTGTGAATATATATGCAGATATATCTGTATATAATAATGTAAATAGATATATGCATATATATGTTACAGTAAATATACACATGTATATACCTAGGTTATGTTACAGCAGTTACGGGTAACATATGTTCAGACCGGGCATATGTTGGTGGGAGGTCCAATCAACAAACATCTACCTCCCACCCAACCAGCTAGGCCGGTGAGACATACAGACACACGATAAAGGTAAATACAACAATGCTTCCCAGACCACCAGCAGGAAACTACCAGTGGGAGAGATCTACGAGGTCTACACTTTAAAAATGGACAGTGACGTCCCTTGTGGGACACCAAAAATTTTGTTCTTCCAGGCAATGCGAGTAAAGACTACTACGACCAGGATGTAGCTATGCACAGAACAGTAGGTTGTGCAAGCCTGATAACACATGGGTTGACACAACGTACATGTGTCCCGACACGGGAAGAGTGGGCAGTTTGTAGGGGTGTGTTCATATCCCACCTGCGCCCACAGTAAGGATGAGTGCTGTGGAGTAGTGGCAGGTTGGGGAACTATGGGTATGCGATTATAGGCCTAGGCGTGCAAGTGTTGGCTGGCAGACACGTATTAGGACCGCCCTGTGGGTGTAAGTAATATTCCGATGTGGGTATAGAAGACACCCATACCTCCCAAACCTTAAGAGCACATCTACTGGACACTCCGTAATCCATTGGGGGAACACATAGGGACCATATCATTGAACTGTCCCTGATTACCAGGGACGTCCGTGATTACAAATCAGAATCTAACACAGTCCCAACTAAACCCTCCTAGAACTAGTGATATTAGGAGGAAAGGTGGCGGAATACATGTAATGAATAATGACGACATGTAAGAGTCCTAAACAGCATGTACCTCAGACAATGTGTATGAATACATATGCGCTCTGGGTCCGGCAGTGTGTCAGGTTAATAGCACCAACCTTCTAAATGTGTCCCTGAGGTTGTTATGCAGTGTCCCTGATTCAGTGTTCATTCTTCCCCATTCGTATGAGAGGTCTGATAGTGAGAGAAAGTGCATGTCCCGCCGACTACCTTAGAAAGTTGATAGAATAATAGGGTTGGGGTTACCACCTGTCCACCTTTGCAAGGGACACTCCCCTTTGGGCAGTTGTAACTGTAATTATGGCAAATGTCCTGTGATTTAGGGCAAAGATTACCTATATTGTCTGTAGTAGTTGCATAAAACAATTCTTTTGCACCTGAAACACCTAAATGTTATAAGTAACAGTATAAGCAATTATAATGCTACAAGAGTAACCTTTTATTTAGCAAAACAGTGAGGTACTCCCCTGGCTCTGGGTATGTGTTGCCCTGCAAAGTCTGATGTCTCTACATACAGGTCCTATAGGGTTGCCACTTTTCCAAATGGCCAAAGTGGGACATGCTCTGTAGAAATGTCAGACTTTCCAGGACAAAACATACCTACAGCCGTGCATAGTACAGAATTATACTTATTTGCACACATAAAAGCTTAATCTAGTTACATTTGAATTGCTTATGCTACTTCACATAACATATAAAAGTTTCATATATAAAATAACTTGTTTTATGCAACTATTAATGAAACGTAGAATATAATAATGTCCTGTAATCAGGACATTTGCTATGTCTTGACTATTTTCCCAGTGTCCCTCACAAAGTGGGACAGGTGGCAACCCTAAAGTCCCACCTTGGCCAATTGAAAAGGTGGCAAACCTATAATAGTTATGCGGTAGCGTGACTTGGCCGACGGATGTGGCTCCCACAACCCAACTACTTGTCTGTATTGAAAGGTCTTGGTTCCCATGTATCAGCCAGACGGGAGTAGATTTTATGCAGAACACACAAATATGATTAATTCACTGTACAGGCCACTGATTCTGTACAGTCAAATGCCATGCCATCGCCTAATGGGCAGCGATTCTCAATACTGTAGTCATGTAGTCCGATGTAATATGCATCACAAGGTGGGAGCAGATTGTATGAGGAACACACAATTAATATGATTAATTCACTGGACAGGCCACTGATTCCGTACAGTCGAATGCCATGCCATTGCCTAATGGGCAGCCACTCCTGATACTGTAGTCAGGAGCGGCCTTAGGTCAACTGGTGCCCTAGGCAAAGGGCACAACGGCACCCCCCATCAAACCACCCAGTGCTCCCATCCTGGTCTACCTACACCAAATAAATACTGGTAAAATGACCCCACTAAAGCAGCGCCCTAGGCGGCCACTTAGTTGGCCCATGCCTAAGGCCGGCTATGACTGTAGTCATGTAGTCTGATGTGATAAGCATCACAAGGTAGGAGCAGATTGTATGAGGAACACACAAATATGATTGATTCACTGGACAGGCCGCTGATTCCGTACAGTGGAACGCCATGCTGTTGCCTAATAGGCAGCCATTCCCGATACTGTATTCATGTAGTCCGATGTAATAGGCATCACAAGGAGGGAGCACATTGTATGAGGTACACACAAATATGAATGATTCACTGGACAGGCCGCTGATTCCGTACAGTCGAACACGATGCCGTCGCCTAATGCGCAGCCAATCCCAATACTGTAGTCATGTAGTCTGATGTAATAGACATCACAAGGTAATATTGTGTTCCTCACTCCCACCCAGGGGTGTGAGTGACAGATGCAAGCACCAATGTTGTTGCATTTGCAAGTGCAGGAGTGAGTGGGTGTAAGCGTATTTGGCTACCAGTATGCGAGTATTGCACTGGTAAAGCAATGTAGAGGCTAACCGAGCATAAGAGGCTGTAACCAGAGGTCAGCAGTGCTTAACACCACGCAAACCCATGCACACCCACTCCCAACTGCTTTAATGTGCCTTACTCCCTCCGTATCCAAATGGGCTTGTTCTGCCCTGCAACCAAATAAACATCCTTTGCAAGGGTCAGAACCAGGACCCTGCGCACACAGCTAATGTGTATTACCAATACACCATGGCAGATATACAGACAACGGACAGTACCACAAACATATCATACAGCGCAGTCATTCAACAGTATAGGAATGTATCCCATCATGTAGATGTATATGTGAGTGCTTATGTCCAGCATATAGGTGCATACATATATAGAGCTATATCAGGAACATACCATGTGGCAACAAAGCATCACAAACGAATGAAACGGGAAACACCAGCGACACCTGTATTATGTAGTGGTGTTGCTCTATGTCATCACAAGACTTCCTCAGACAGACATTTTTCAGTCATACACGTAAATAGTTGTACATTGGCCGTATACATCACTCTGTGCATGTAATGTACATTAACACAACAGTACCTGTCCAATCATTATGTGTGAACAGTACTCTTGTAAGGTGCTGTGTGCAACATCATCATCATGATAAAGGCAAATGGGGTAACCATAGATGGACCGGTAGTGCTGTGTGTACAATGGGGTCATCCTCATCACGTGTACCTGGACCATATAGGAGTGATGTGCATACCAGGATCGTGTGCCTGAGGGACAGGGGTGAGGATAACAGGAGTATGTTGTAATGCACATTACAAGGGTTTCATGTGTCCAGTGGGCACGTGTGTGTAATGGACAGCTATGTATAGGGCAGATGTCCTAGGAGCCGAATGGCCTTATGTGTCCGTATGTGAGGGACAGATGTTGGGGAAGGAGTGTAGATATGGCCATGGAAGATAGGTAGGATCACAGAAAAGACAGCATACAGGGTTGGTATATGACACATGTGGGGGGGATACACCCTGGATGGGGATGGGTCTTCGGCATTCAAAAGCCCATGGGAACAGTGGGACGGAGGTCCCCAGCCATGGGCAACTGCCACTGCACCTACACAGCTGCAAAGGAGGCAGTGCTGGGGGCTGTCCAGGAGTGGCAGCATCACCCTGTAAATGTGACACTCTGCCCTTGAACTGGCATATCTGGCTTCGTAACCCCTTAGGGAGCCACCAATGCAACATGTCCGGGACCGCACAACAGCAAATATGTACCACTCTGGTCCTGCTCCCAGGGGGGACATGCTCCATCCTCAGTGGTGGTACCACCAGAAGGTGGTGCAGAGCCAACAGAGGTTGATGTCTATGGCTGGGCCCCAGATGTGCTAGTGCCTGGTGCCATGGTCAGCTGAAGTGGGACAGGAGGTTCTGCTGGGACCTCTCAACCCATTCAGCCTATGGTGTTGCATTTTAAACCCACATATGGCTTAGTGATGGACAACAGCATACAGGATTAACTGCAACAGTATGCATAGATATCACCAGCAACCCAACACAACAGATGGTATACATTTGCAGAGGGAGCACAACACATGCATATATACTGCATGCCAACTGTGCAATGTGTAGTAGACCTATGACCACAGCTATGAACAGTTGCAAATCATTGGCTTTTCACTGGGAATCCCACACAGTGTCTGTCATACCACTGTCTCATGTGACACATGTCCAGTCAGGGATGCGATGGCAGTAACACATCCCTATCATCATGTACTGTCTGCAATCCTCACACCATGCTTCTGCTGTGCACAGATGTGTGTTCAGTGTGTAGCACAGGAAACAAATGGTTGCACACACTGTCCAGTTCACAGATGGCCCTACAGATGGGGGGTCCCTTATGAACAGAATACTGTCATGTCTGTATTATAACATGCAGAATAGCTATTACCACACACATGTCAAACAGGCAGTAGTCTCAATGCAGTGTAGCTACACTTACATGCTGTAGTCATATGTGGCACATCACCCTCCTGTCTTTAGGCTATTTCCCACTGTGGAAAATGATTGAGGTACATCCAGATATAATATGTGATGCCGTGTCAGAACACCACATCCAGGTACCACTCACAGCGACTGTCATGGCCAGATAACATGTTTCCCTAGATAGTGTACTGTGTTTATCATGCAGATGGCTATGGGAACACCATCACAGCTGTACCACATGCAATCAGCTAGAGGAGGACTGCAATAGGTGCAGAGGCCATCACCTGACCATTTCCATCACTTACAATACACATGCTGCTGCTGTTCAGGTGTACACCTTCACATCCACCAGAGAGTGTGTGGGTGGGACAGGCAATGTACACCAGGGAGGGGCTTGGAGACTTAACCATAAGCATCATCTGCCACATGCCGAACAGTACAGGGGTCAAACACCTGACTACTCATTACTATTACATGTGCATGACGTTACTACATGTGCCACAAAGGCGACATGTTGCTGTGCTGTAAGAACATATGTGTGTAGGTGAGTGAGTGACATCTGCAACAGATATAGTAGACATACATTAGGTATGGCACACATCTGTCCACGTGACCGGATGCCATTGTCACCACAACCACACTCTCTAATGGACACGCATTGACACCTTTGCCAGGGCCACAAATACACAACATAACTACTTAGTTTGCCACACTGCAGTAATGCACAGGACCACATGCACCACAGGGGATAACTGGAGGTAATATGTGCTAGGGCATGTGAAAGTGCTTGACAACTGTTGGTATGCCAATGAGGTTTATACTGGGAGTGACTGTGATTGGGAGTATCACAACCTACATGCAGACACAGGGTGCCAGTACTGGCATGCAGGTATGCATTGCTCCATGGGTGTGTAGTGTTTGACTGTGCAAGATGGCTGTACAAGGCTGGGTGAGGGGTAATCCTTGCCATCACGTCACCTGACAATGGTGTGCAGTGCAGGGGTGTAGTGTCTGCAATGTCCCACACAGATGGGTACTGCATTATCTGGCCTGACATCCTGGTTACCAATGTGTAGGGCCATAGTTTTGCAATTGTTTGATAGTCCTTCACATGGACATTGCCTGGGATGTGCATGTCCCACAATACTGTACAGTGACATGTACAGGTGTACCTGGTTTGGCAGACACGTGTTGTGTACACAGCCTGTTATACCCCAATATGCCAATACTGGCCTGGTGTGGCAAAACCTGCTTATAGTGAGCAAGTCAGCCCTGCACCTGCATGAATAGTATGATACAGGTATTCTGTGGTGTCAGTGGCATGGGTCCATACAGGGCACATGTGTACAGCATTGTCTGGCCTTTGTGGATCACATTTGATGGCACCACATATGTTGTAGGCATTCAGTGTGGAACATAGTGAAGGCACAATGTCCACATATATGTGCCTATTGTACCGCTGTACAGGGTGCCATGTCCTCTGCAGGCCACTGCATTCACACCATGCCTACTATCTGTCCTCAATGTGCATAGTACTAGCAACATAGTGGGATATCCTAGGCAAGTTTGTTTGTGCACGGCACATGGGTGCAGGACATATACTGGGTACTAGTAGGGCTGCATACTTAGTTCACCAGGCCTTTTGCCTGATGTATGGGTATGGCTTGCCAACACAGTCCCGTGGCTGACTGACAGCTGCACTCCTAGTGAGGTGGCCAATGTGTCATAAGACAGATACCGTATAGGAAAACTACAAAACCCACTCCCAAACATGTCTATTGGTAAGGCAATCACGGCCACCTCTACACAGGCTCTGAAAGACAAACACACACTTGCCATGTCCTGTATACAAACCCCTACCATATCACACTGCAGCAATATGCGTTTAGGGCACATGCTACAGTGAATACTACAAAGCACTGTACTTGTCACACGCAGGCAGATGCACACACATACACACACACACACACACACACACACACACACACACACACACTTGGCATGTCTGGGATTAGAACACCGTCCTAACTGCTTTACTACACTACAGCATTACACAGTTGCAGAATGCGCTACCGAGATTACTGGGACACAGCACTCCCAGAGGTGTATTTGTAGATGGGTGACATCATCAGCCTTGTCAAAGGTGGGTATAATAAATGTATGGAGTTTGAGCAGTCTAAAAGCATTACTCAGTCCTCAGGCAAATAGACACACACACACACACACACACACACACACACATGGCAAGTGTGGGACTAGAACACCGACCTAACTACTTTATTACACTACAGCATTACACAGTTACAGAATGCGCTACCGAGATTACTGAGACACAGCACTCCCAGAGGTGTATTTGTAGATGGGTGACATCATCAGCCTTGCCAAAGGTGGGTATAAGAAATGTATGGAGTGTGAGCAGTCTAAAAGCATTACTCAGTCCTCAGGCAAATGGACACACACACACACACACACACACACACACACACACACACGGCAAGTGTGGGACTAGAACACCAACCGAACTACTTTATTACACTACAGCATTACGCAGTTGCAGAACGTGCTATCGAGATTACTGGGACACAGCACTCCCAGAGGTGTATTTGTAGATGGGTAACATCATCAGCCTTGCCAAAGGTGGGTATAAGAAATATATGGAGTGTGAACAGTCTAAAAGCATTACTCAGTCCTCAGGCAAATAGACACACACACACACACACACACACACACACACACACACACACACACACACACACACACACACACACACACACACACACACACACACACACACACACACACACACACACACACACAGCAAGTGTGGGACTAGAACAACAACCTAACTACTTTATTACACTACAGCATTACACAGTTACAGAATGTGCTACTGAGATTACTGGGACACAGCACTCCCAGAGGTGTATTTGTAGGTGGGTGTCATCATCTGCCCTGCCAAAGGTGGGTATACGAATTGTATGGAGTGTGAGCAGTCTAAAAGCAATTTACAGTCCTCTGGCAAATGGGGACAGACATGCACACACACAAACACCAGTGGTGGGAACGGAACACCTGCCTATTCACAGATTACTATTACAATACTACATACTTACGAGTCGCACCACACAGACTACACATTTCAAGGCTGTCATTATGACCTTCTGGGAATGCAGACATCAACAGGGATGCTGGCAGTTAAGATGTACATACCTGTGAACCTGTGTGTTTAAAGTAGGAATCCATCCTGACCTGGAGTATGCCCATCTGTGGAATGGATGACTACTACCACTATACAGGGTTACAATGGCCATGCCCATACACAGAGGCACATAACCAACACAAAGTGTCACTGGGCATGCTCACACACAGTAGCACAGGGCTGTTCGGAATGCACTATGTGTCCATCTACACAAGGATATACTGGGCATGCTCATACACTTAGTAGCATAGGGGGCATGCTCACACACTTAGTAGCACAGGGCTGGTCAGAATGCACTACTATGTGTCCATCTGCACAAGCATATACTGGGCATGCTCATACTCTTAGTAGCACAGGGCTGACTGGGATGCACTTTGATGCTAAACACAGAAGGCCACAGTGGCCATGCTATTACAGGTAGACGTAAAGAACACATTGCAATGGGCTCTGGTCTTAGTAGTTGTCATTGTTAGCAGGAACGCTGCTCTACATATATTTGACACTGGTCTTTTACACAACATTTGCTGTCATTCTGGGATGACATGGCTGACAGTAGACAGGCCTTTGACACATATCACACGCATCCATGATTCAAAGGAGTGGGGATAATACCCAAGTCGCATCCACCCACACAGTGCCATTGCAAGGCAAATGTCCTAAACACAGGATAACTCCTATACACCTACAGGACAACTTCATTGTTTTCTTATGCTAACCAGTGCTAGCTGTGTAGCGTCCATAATCACAGCTGGTCACTGTAGATCCAACATTGGGAGTACTGACATCTGTGCAGTGAGGAACACCTGGCTGATGGCTCTGTAGTGCACAATAGCACTACCACCGTATACCTCAGAACCTAGCACTACCACCATATGCCTCAGAACCAGACATGTGGGCCATAACACAGGTACGGACCACACTAGGTGGTGTCCCCACATACATAAAGGCCACTCACATGTACTGACCGGTGCCCCCATGAAAGGCATCACAGATGAGTCATGTGCAGGACACAGTGTCACATGCTGCAGTCTAGAATGTAAACCTCAGACACCACCATGCCCTCGGACCACCAACACGCATCCATACATGTTGTAGGACATATAAGCGTACACCACCATGTGACCCTTGACCTGTGTACTGTACCAAGCTCTACATCAACTGTAGAGAGTACCTATGTATTGACACAGTTGCATCATGGGTTATGCAATGCAATGATATCACTGTCTGTAACCAGGTCAGCTGTACACATACCAGGGGCCCTCGGTACTTTCCACCATTAGCAGATGACTGTTGCTGTACACCAGTGCACACCCTCATGTATGGATATGACATACATGTACCTGCCCTGGGTATGTACATGCCACACACACACACACACACACACACACACACACACACACAGCATACATGCAAATAAGATAGCTATTATTGTCCTTTGTGCAAACAGGTGGCTACAGCCATTACACACATGCACATGGAATGTAGGTCCATGGCTGTTGAATGCTAACAGTACATAAGGTGTGATATCAATGTTGACAGAGGTAACAGTCCCTCTGTACCGGTCACCCATTACACCCATCATATCATGCAACAGTCTATGTGTCATGTATGTCATTACACATGTCCACTGATTGCAATGCCTACAAACATGCCCAAATGTCAGGATTGTAGGACCTACACACTTGTACACGTAGTGTTGTATATTCAGATAACATGCGTGTGCAGTTGCTGATGTATGCAGGTGACATGTATCCTAGTACATCATGCAGATGCAATGCAGCTTCAACATTGCCCACTGTATATGGTGATATGCTGAATGTACGGGAAGATGTACCTCAGGTATGGACAGATGTGTGGAAATAACTAAGTGGTGGGGCATCTTTGCAGATGGATGTTTGCTGTGGACAGCTCACAGGTGTGTCACAAGTGGTCCTGCAATAACCTGTGTAACCGGTAAGCAATGGTTTAGTTAATTGAAGTACATAACACAACTTAGACAGTGGTCAGGGTGACAGCGAAGGTAAATCACTTGACACCTGTTAATAGTTAAGATGTCCCATGTGCATATATCAGCACTGTTTCCACAGGAAGCATCAGTACAGTTTGTAATGCGTTCAATACTGCTATACGTCTGTCATACATATCATGAGCTAGGCAGGTCTGAGATTCACAGTACTGGCATATGTGGTTTCGTGTGTGTCCATGTATATCACATATGGTGAGGAATACATCTCAGTTGTTACTCACTCTCCTGTACACTAGTGTACACATCTGTACAGGCTGCAGTGTAGAAAGCAGGACATAGGCAGGGGCATGTATCTCACACATGTGAGGTATCTGTATGTGCGTGACATAGGTGTATTCAATACTGAATGCCACAGTGTGTGTATGTAGGGCTGTCTGGTCCCTGGGGTGAGGATGTATGTTACCATACTGAACTGATAAAACCCCTCCCCCCATCCAGGCAATGCATTCTATTAACCATGTTGATGTCCCTGATCTTAGGCCATACTGACTACCTGTACATGTGTATTCTCTGTGGCGCATCATGTAGGTGCACAGTACTGTAATGATGATTTGCACATAGGCAGGGGTCCTCAACTCACCAGTAGCAACTGTGTGCGAGTGTGTGTTACTGTGTCGGTGAATCCGTGAGTGTGTGGGTGTGTTACTGTGTCACTGAATACAGGTGTGTCAATACCTGAGTGTCTGGGTGCAGTTGTGTGTTGGCATCCTGTCATGGGAATGTGTATTACTGATTCCCAATGAGGCATTACACTTCCCACTGGCCTCTACCCTTGTAATCAGCTAGACCACTCTCTTACCTCATCACTCCATGTAACTGTACCTGTGATGTCACCCTTTTTGGATGTCATGTCTGTGGCCACAGTAGCTTGATACACAGCTATCATGCTCTTGGATCAGTAGACGTGTTTGTAACATGGGACATTCTCACTGGTATGTGGCAGCTACATGGTGCATGCTGGTATATTCATACATACCTGTGAGTAGTCCTCATTGACATATGGGACACTAACTGCAAACACTGACATCCACCGGTACATGCAATTAGACCTGATGGAGAACAGCAGAACATCATAACCAACATGCAGTTACTGTTGTTACACAAGACACATATTGTTAACAGTACAAAATGCATTGTATTACCTGTAGTACATGGTATTTCTTCTGTCTGTCAACAGTACTCAACAATTGTAAACTACACTTATCTTCCTAGTCTGATCACCCTGTGCATCAGACCATATGAGCATGTCCCTGCACCGATGATGTGGATGTCAGGGATGCGGCACAGGCATCATCATATGCACAGGGTGATAATGTTTGCCAGAGGCCTAGCCTGCACCAATGGATGACATCATGTGTGTGGGTTAGGGCCTTTGATCTAATTGGGCATGTGTGGATGTTATGCATGTGTGTTTTGCAGTGCCCTACATATGTTCCCAGTGTGTGTGTGTGTGTGTGTGTGTGTGTGTGTGTGTGTGTGTGTGTGTGTATGCACACAGTTCTGCCATGTGTCTGACCTACACAGGGGTATTATTGACAGCTGCAGACTGTACAGGCAAGGTTTTACAGTTCACGGTGTCCGGCCATGGACATGTGACCTGTGCCTGCCAGGGGTTGCACAGGCACTACCAGGAAGAGGTTCAGATTGGGTACTGTCTAATGTCAGTTGTCCACTGGAACTGTGTCCCTGTTGGGACCATCCCGGGCCACGTGCACGTGGCCTGCTGTGTCATGGTGTGGACAGCACAGCACCAGATGCACTGCTGCTGCTACCGCCACTATGAGAGCAGACATGTGAGGTAGCTCGTACACGTAGACCTGAAATAGGTGACATAGCACGCCTACGTCCACATGCCCGACGCCTCACTCCTACCAGATGTTCCAACACAGACAGCTCACACTCGCGGATTGTCATGCCACGGTCAAGGACTCCAACCATGTCACCCAACCGTCTATCCAAAGTTTCAGAAATCTGCTGTTGAGCATTCACCATTGCCTGGATGTTGTTGTTTAAAGAATGGACAGCAGCCTTCTGTAGCCTCTGATCTTCTCTGTTATGCCATTCAGCACATGCTTGTGCCTCTATTGCAGCCTGAAACATGTGTCTGGTGACACCAGCTGTTGCACTCTGCCTTGCAGGAGCATGTTGGCCAGAGGTCCTCCTATGAGCAGCACTGGCCACATGCCTGTGTGGGGCACCACCAGTCAGTTGGCTGACACCATGGTGTGCAGGCACAACTTCCATAGCCCCCACACTTTCCTGTTCCAAGCTACCACGCACCAACTGTCCTTCTATGACCACTGTTGATGGGGTATGTGCAGGCATGGGATCTGTGTGCGGGGAAGAGGGAGATATAGCTGGAATGGTAACCAATGGCACAGTTTCAGCCCCTGACAACTCTGCCTGTGACTCAATCATATGTTCATCATCACTGCTAGAGTCTGCGGGGACACTAACATCAGATGTACTGCAGGAAGGCAATGCACCTACATCACCTGTGAGGGCAGACAAGAACTGTACATTAAAATCTATACAATAGACACACACACATGTGATATGACAGAAAGCATGCAACATGCATGTGATACGGCAGACGGCATGCAGCGCAGACGATAATAGTGGTAGTTATCATACATCCCTGGATTGCACACAACAGCATGCATGTGTCATAGCAGATGGCATGCAAATTACACAATCATAGTAGTAGTTAGCATACATCCCTGTGTTACACCATGTAGACCAGCACAGGTTAACAGTACACCTGTAAATCCAAAGACAGAAAAAGTATATACCAACAAACTGCAAAGGAAAGGCTCAAAGCAGGCAACAGTAGAGCAACAAAGAAGCAGAGCCAGACCACCATGACTGTGCAGGATGACCACAATAGTACTCCAATAAAATTCAAAAATCTTTATTAAAGAGCTCAAAGTAAGTGCTTTCATGACCTCTGTGATCATTTCATCAGACTACATCAAAACCAACAGTTTCTCTGCTTAAATGCATGTGTCAATTAACACCATATAAATGAATCAAGTCATTAAAAAGACAGTATAGAATACCTCCTTTTTGACCCACCCAGCCTTTCAACAACATTTGAAGTGGTACATCTGATTTGTGGATGACGTTTTTCTCTTGTGGACAGGTACGCGAGATGAGCTAAATATCTTCATTGAGTTTTTGAATACCACAACATCGTTCCTAAAGTTCACTAGCAAGGTGTCCTTGGAAGAAATAGCATTTTTAAGATGTCAGACTTAAGAAAAGTGACATCTTAGGTATTCAAACCAATATATACAGGAAACCCATTAGGAGAAATGCATTGCTGCATAGAAGCAGCATGCACCCTAAATTTGTTAGCAATAATGTAGTAAGAGGACAGATACTGAGAACTATGAGACTCCACAATGACGATGTCCAACTTCGGTTGGCATTGGATAATTTAGGGAATGATTTCAACAATAGAGGTTATTCAAATAAGATGTTTTGCAAGCAAGTATCTGAACTAATGGTAGAAAGGTCTTCCAGAGGCAAACCTTTGTTTCTGGATAAAGTAGATCATAATATAGAACAAGATTTTAGTGAACAAAATAAACTTAGATTCCCACTTACATATACTGGGGACATTGGGATATTTTGTGATGTGTTCAAACAAAACTGGAATATTTTAAAGACTATAGGTGAATTAGATGGACTATTGGATGATATACCTAGGTTTGCTTTTAAAAATAAGAAAAATCTTAAGCGTCAACTATGTTATTTAGACAGACAGAATAGTTACACTTGAATGTCCCAAAGGAAGGGCACTTATATATGCAGGAATTGCACGGCTTGCCAATACGTGCATTCCTGCTTTAAATATACTCATATAGCTCCAAAGTTTGAAATAGTGGCTACACACTATGCTGATTGCAAGACTAAAAACTTAGTATATTTTGCCTTTTGCACAGCATGCAATGCCTACTAAGCAGGCAAGACAAATCACATGCTTAAGGAGCGCATTCAAGAACACTATAGGGATATTAATAATTGTAAAACTACTTGTGCTCTTTATATGCATATAGAACAAGAAGGTAGTTTACATATTTTTAAATTTTTTGTCTTGGATATCTTGTTAGAAGGGAAGAGAGGTGGTGATATTAAGAACCGCACTAAAGCTTTGGAACAAAAGTGGATCCTTAAATGAAATGCATATACACCACCCGGCATTAATGAAGTGGTTTCTTTGAAGCCGTTTCTTAAAGCAAGAAGTTTAAAACACTAATGAGACATATATATATATATCTTTTATATATATATGTATAATACGATATATTTTGATTAAAACAGTTATTAGCTATTTAATATGTTTTATACATCTTTTATATGATGTTACTTTTATATATGGTTCACTATACTGCGGTGGTGGTGCTGCGGTAGCGTTGTCGCCTCACAGTAAGACGTTGTCCTGTTCGATTCTCAACTAGAATGGGCATACCTTCGTTGAAGGTTGTGCATCAGGGCTGGCAACTCGGCACGTAAAAATCTACTGTCAATCATTAGTGAACCGGAGTTCCGCTGTGGCAACCCCTAACCGGGAAAAGCCGAAAGACACAACAACAACAACTTTTATATATGGTTCACTGCATACTGTCTTTATGTACTGTCTTTTTAATGACTTGATTAATTTATATGGTGTTAATTGACACATGCATTTAAGCAGAGAAACTGCTGGTTTTGATGTAGTCTGATGAAGTGATCACAGAGGTCATGAAAGCGCTTACTTTGAGCTCTTTAATAAAGATTTTTGCATTTTATTGGAGTCCTGTTGTGGTCATCCTGCACAGTCGTGGTAGTCTGGCTCTGCTTCTTTGTTGCTAACAGTACACCTGCCTGATGTGTGGCATATGACCTTGACAATCACATGTAGTATGACGTGATCTGCTTTCGTGTGCAATGACATGCATACATGTTTAACACAATGGTGCCCTGTCAAATATACAGTGGGGCAATGGTGTCCCAATGCAGTGTTGTCTGTCTGCCCTACAGATATACTGCACATTTAGCTAATGTGCATGGCCGTTGCAGGGAATCATGAGGCATCTCTATTGCTATACAGTGTGAGTTGCAGACACAGTTCATAGCCATGACTGTGTTCAGATACAATACATATATACTGTGGAATGTGACCCACATCACTGAGGTGTATACACACTAAACCATGATGTGGAAGTTGTGACACAGGTCACTAAAAGGTATACGGATGACACCCCTGCACATCTGCAACCATATTGCTGCTGCCTGGCAACTATGGCCAGACATGGCGAACACGTCGGTACACCATGTACCACATGACATCTGTGCACCACACACACACACACACACACACACACACACACGAGGAGCATGTATAACATTGATGTCCGACACCAGCAAGGGGAATGTACTGTATCTGTGGGCTGATGTGGATACTGTACAGGTGACTGCTGTCATGTCGTGACACCCTCAAGATGTTCAACAGATCTTATGTGGTGGATTGATGTTACACCTACACAAGATGTGCACAGGCCTGTAGGATGTCTAGTGTTCCACATCTACAATATAACCATTACACACAGGGCATAGTTGGACCATGTGTAGCCATTGTATGACAGTGTGTACACACAAGCACATCACGTCTACTGTGTGTGTTGCTCCATGTCTCTGGCCATCCTCCATGGCCATGTGTGTACATGTGTTGGTCAAATTATTGTGACGGGCATCTATTTCACATGTCTGTGTTGTCCCATATGACATCCACCCATAGATGTCATATGCTCCACTGACGACACGGTTATAGGTATTCTGCCAGTACCCATTGGCAAGCCTAGCCTATCATTCACTCAGTCTTTCCAGGGTTGGTTCGGGCAAGGTATATCTAGGCCTATTTATTTTGAACTCTCACCCTTTAATTGCAAGGCCTCACCTCATCTGCCTCATCTGGGTACCATTGGTCCATCCACGCCTCAACAAATCCAGCGTGTAGCCTTTCCCACATCCGCCCACGGTGGCCTCCACGGATCCTTTGGGTCGATTTTAACCATGCCTCCAGCACGCCCTATTGCCTCACATGTGTGGGCATATTTTCTAAGTCTCTCATTGACCAATTGCAGTTGATGACCAATTGAGCCTCTGTCTTTCATTCATCGACTCGCAATCTGAACCAGCCTTGCATGTTCTGGATTTATCACATCTGAGTGAGACCCTTTATCACTGGAAAGAGCTTATCGGTGTGGTCTCCAGCATGCAGGTGTGATTGTTTGAGACCCCTTTATTGGTTTTTTGTGACCAACTTTTGGCCTCATGAGGATCATGAGGTGGATGGTCTCCCCCATCCGGGAGACTAGAATCCCAATATGTCTCATGATGGCAGTGTACTTCGATGAGACTATGACCTCCCTTTTACTAATGACCCTCAGATATCTACATGGGTCCCCAGGTATAAGGTGGATAACTTCCCAAGTCCTCAGTGGCTACTTTTAGTGGTGTGTGCTCTAATGACAGACTACTATCAACCTGGGTCCCCAGGTCCCTGATCACTTCTTTCTGTGCTTTTTGGTTTCCCATTTACCTTCACGTTTTCCTCTGGAGGGGATACTACTATTTCTTTTTGTGGCTTAACTTCAGGTCGTTTCTGGCACCAGTTATCCGCTTCTGAGAACCCTAGCGATATCTGTGTTGTGTGTGTTGTGTACTATACGCTCCCCAGGCAAGGCCCCTGTAAACTGCCCTGTCGGCATCTCTTGTGACCCCTGCTTGCTCTGAAGCACTGCGCCAGGATGTCTGACTGTGTTGCAGCAACCCTGGAACCACTCTCTAGGTTCTCAGTTGAGTTTGACAGTCAACATTTAACCTGATGTTAACAGTTACCCTGTATAGTGGGGTATGATACCCGAAAGATGTACATATTCAGTTGCTATGATGAGAGTTTTAATGATATGGACTGCCTTTTGTCATAAATGGCTAAGTCAACCAAGTTTTTGTATATGATCTGCCTTAAAAAAGATGGCAACTGTTTGTGGATCCCAACTGTCACAATTCTAAAAAGAAGATTACTAGGTATGTCCCCAACTATCCTCTCCCTTATGAGCTAGATAAGGCTTTTGTCTTAGGCGGTTTGTAATTTCCAGGGTTGGTAATTTCCATTATGTGAAGTGGCCATGGCTTTGCACAGGGCCGAGACCTGGTGCCAGAGCCTTCATGGGTAGTGGAGCCAGAAGCGGTAAAGCCACCCTGTGGGTTTATCCAGGCCTGGGTTCGTTTTTGACATCGTGGGGGACACCATCGGGTCATTCCATGGATGCTTTTTAGGGGTGGAGAGAGCAGTTCTCACTGAGGGAGATGCCAGTTGGGGCTTGCTGGAGATGTGGATTCTCATCTTCTGGTTTGTTGGGGGGAGGGTCCTTTTTGGAAGTTATAGATTAGCCCATCAGCCAGTATGTTGGCAATGTCTTTAGGATCAGTAGTCTTGGGCAATCTTTGAATCAGTTATCTACATATCTGGGAGTTTTTATCATTTTGAGCTAGTTCTGAGCATATGCAGAGTTTTGCCTGTCTTTAGCTATTTATATAGCTAAATTAACCCTGATTGATTTTCTTTGATTTCTTTTTTTTTTTTTTTTTTATTTTGTTTATCTCAATTTGATTTTTTTTTTATTTAGGTTTTTTGGGTGGTCTTTTTTATTGTTATTTTTTTATTGTAGAGTTTGTTTATGGCTGGGGTCTTTTTCCTTTTGTTTGTTTGTTGTTGACTTTGTTTTGTTTTGCTGGATCCCGAGTCTTTGCACAGTCTGGGATTTGTTTTTAATTGAATTGCTTATCCGTGATTCAAAGGCTGTCTACTTTTTTCTGTAAGCCCTTCAGCGCTTGAACACTGTCTCTTCTCAAGTGGAGAAACTTTGCTTGAAGCAGACCCTCACTCTTTTTTTTTTATTTCATGTGGTGTGGGGGTGGGATTGTCACTCCCAGCGAGTTGTGATCTGTGATGGAAGGTGAGGTAGAGTCTGTGGTGTTAGGGTGTTGAACATTGTGCTCCCATGTTATGTGATGTATGGATCACGATGATTCTCTCATGTCTGTGGGATGGTGACTAGTTGTTCCATGGCATTTGAGTTATATAAATTCCAGGAACTTTTGGGCTAGTGTTTGGGCTTGAGTAGTGTTCCCAGTCTATATGTAGTAGGTTTGAAGTCACCTAGTATGATGGTGTTGGTGATACATTTTATCCCCTAGTGTTTTTTCAGGAAGGCCATGTGAGGTTCCTGAGTTTGTGAGGGTGGCCTGTAACATGCTACAATTTGCAGAGCAGTCAAAGGGTGGTATGTGGGATATGTTTTCAGGTTAGGTAGCAGACAAAGGGTGGTATGTGGGATATGTTTTCAGGTTAGGTAGGCAGTGTTGCAGCCAGGCCACTAGATGTCATGGACATGTCAAGATAGCACATCACATTGTGTGACATTCATAGCAGGGCTATGATCCACACCAGTGAGTCCTGTGGGCTGGCTATACTCCAGCCCTCTGTGTAGTACTGTTTGCATTCCCCACGTGTGTAGTTCTGATCTGTAGTACATGTCCCTACAGTGAACAGCACCTCCACCATTGTATGCACAGCTGTCCACACATCTGTAATGACAGTTTGTGAGGATTCATGTTGGTGAGATGATTCACATAGTTTGCAAGTGTTGCACATGGGTAGGCATTGCGATGCATTGCAGGTCCGACCTGTATATTGTGACAGGACCATACATTATGTGTACATGTTGTAAATGGCCACATGGCAGATAGATCTGTGCATTACAATTCCTGATAATAATAACAGTCTCACCTACAATGGGCTGCTGTCGCAGCAGAATGCCAGAGGTACCTAAGTAGGAGTAACACCGCAGTATGAGCATTATCCACGCCTGTATAATGGCTACAGGGTGCAATGTGCATAACACATACACCAGTACATTAGACTATACTATGGTGTATGCACATGTGTGCATACACAGAGTAGCATACTATAGTATGCGGCATGTGTGTATACATGCCTTGCATATGATGTTACATTACATATTGTACAGTGACACATGCAACTATATGGAATATAGTTGTTATAGGTGCAGTACTGACTTACCAGCAAACTCCAGCCTCAGTGGTTGAGAGACACCCACCTCCACAATATCGGCTAAGGCTTGTGGATGTGGTTCTGCAGGTGTCCCCAGGTTGGCTAGTAGCTCCTCGGTACGTGTGAGCAGGGGCTGGGTTGGTGGTCCACCACCTGTTGCACCTTGTTCCCGGGTGATTGCATTCACACGCTGTTTTGCCCATCTAATGAGATCTGTACAGTGTCTGCGCACCTGCTGGTATGTGCAGTTGTGGCCACCTACATCAATAACCCTCCTGCAAAGTTCCATCCACAGCGCATCCCACTGCTGTGCATCCTGTGGCACATGGCCGAACAGGATATCATGATTGTCAAGTAGGTATGGGATGAGGGTCTCATCCTCCAAGTGGGTAAAAGGGGGTAGCCTTGCACATGGCATACCTAGAAGACATAATGATGGAGGCAGGTCACAATAACTCACAGAGACATACAGAGCTACAGCTGAACATACATGTGTATCGCATTTATTACGTTTAAATAGTTGTATTTACATGACACTGACGTGTTTGTGTCACACACATGTGACACTCAATGGTGAGTGGATATTATCACCATATATGTGTGTGTGTGTCACCTGATTACATTGCTCATACTCCATGTGGATGCTGTCTTGATGTGGGCATGTTTGTTTGCCTGTACTGGTGTTCCTACCTATCAGCACATGGCTGGATGTGTCCACATTAATGCAGTCGCCCTTGATGCTGTGTATATGTCACATATAAGGACTTACACTGCCTTAACAGTCATGACCTGTGACCTGCAGACTTGCTCACATAAGGTTTTACATGTATGTGTTCTGCCATATACATCTACATGGCACTGTACAGCAATTCAACATCCTGCCATGTATCACCTGTGTTGCACATGTGATACACATGGGACACTGGCTAGCCTGATGGTATTTGCAGGGATGGATATCAACTATAGCATGTACAGTCAAAGTCAACTAGTGGGCTATATGCCATGGGCCGTGTATGAATCTAGGATGAAAGATTACCTGGCAGTAGCCGACAGGCAGGTCTGTGGGGCCAGGTGGAGCAGTGCCACAATACTGATCCACAGGGTTAATGATACATTTACCATGCGGTCATCACACCATGTCTGAGAGGGGAGCGATGTGCAGCTTTGATGGAAAGGAATGCATAGTATGGCAGGACTATGTAAAGTGTATTGTACAAGGATCTGTCCAGCATGTGGAAGGTGGATGTCCATAAAGTATGTGTTCGAGATCAGGATGTGTACGTGTAGCATGACCAACATCACTGGGTTGGACATGGATTTATTCAGGGTATGCATCATGCTACATAGTGGAGATTAGGAATGGGAAAGCTGGTATAGGCCATCTGCACATGGCCAATATCCCTTAAAGGAAATATGTGATATGATATGGGTCACTTGAGTGTTGTGTATGGCTGGACAACGATCTCTAAATTCATGGATGGCACCCTGTCATTAATAGGGTTGCCACATATGACTACCTGACAGGTGTAGTGATGTAGCTATCACAGGAAAGACAACTGCTCAGCTGCATCCCTTACACACAAGTGTCCATTATGTTGACCACTGCCTAGGTGGTAGTTCATGGGTACATGGTTATTAACATAGGGGGTGACAATGCAATATGTAGCTGTCAGATTGTGGCCATATGTCACATACACCTCATCCACAAAGCCCCTTCTGTATGTTGTCCACAACACTCCTGAGTTGGCTATTGCTCCTAGGTCATAGTCATTCGCATACTTCAATAGGCAGATGTCTTCTGTTTGTCTGTGAGATATGGACTACAATGAGGAGGAATAAAATTCATTAACCCTGACATACTGTAGCTGCCACTGGTGTGATGAGCATGTAGTATTCAGACACCTTCTGTAGTGTTGGTTCTGCCAGCAGTCCCATTGCAAAACACTCCTGTGACATAGGACTGTACATCTAGTATACCGAGTGTGGATGGTACACAGTATGGGTGATGATGTCCTATGACCTGGCAAGGTTATGATATGCAGTGTGACATCAACCATACTGTCATCTACATCTGTACTGCTGACATCAATTATTTGATCAAGGTTCATGGCCTTCCAGACCAGACTCAGCAGGGTAGTAGTGCAGTACTTCCCATTATCAGTGGTGTCTCCCCCTTTGTGGGTTGTGATACCTGTTGGTGTGCAACATTCAGTGTGTACACAGCTTGACATGGAGCTATGTTTTACACGATGTGTACGTGGAGAGCATCTTGTTTTGCCATATGTGTATGATACAACCTGTGATGTGGACAGGTCCCATGCAGCCCGAATGCAGCTTGTACCTGCATAGTTGTGGGTACAGGGGCCCTGTGGTGTACATGGATATATGTTTGTGTACCTGTTGGGGGTGTGTGTGTTTATGTTGTCCAAGACTCTATCTGGATTGCTTATTCATGCACAGCACTTGTTCAGAACTTGTAAGCACTACATAAGCTAATAATTACTATAGCACTCAATCTTCCTCATTACCTAGAGGTAAACAGATTTTGTACATACTTTTCTCACTTGCTTAGAGTAAAATAGCTCTTGTACTCACTTTCCTCACTTATCTAGGGGAAAGTAGTTCTATATTCAGGCATGTCCCAGAGTCAACTGCCAGTGTTTTCACCTGTCTATCTGATGAATCTGGACATCTTGAGGCAATGTACACATTGCCTCATGTACACAGACAAGCCTCTCCGCCTACCACCCAACACTACAACCTGTGAGAGATGCACTCATCTAGCCAAACTGGAGGTAAAGCTCTCTCCAACCAATCCTGACCCTGACAGTCATGTGGAGAAGGTAAACATTCACACCACACCACACTCATCACATAGTCTCACTGAATCTACCCCACCATTAACTGGGAAAACTACTCGTGTACCAACTCATTAGCTCAACGCTTTCTGGAATTCATAAACACCAATGCCCTGAATCAACATATCCACACACCCACCAGGGGCAACAATATCCTAGACCTAGGCATTACCAACATGAGTGACCGGTGCTCCACACGTGAAGTTAGCTCCTCATTGGTCCGATCTGACCATGAGCTGAACAACATTGATATCCACATCCTGCCCCCACCACCCATTAAGGGAATCACAGTATAATATGTCTACAAAGCCAATGTCATGCTTCTTAAGACAGACGTGGTGAACGTCATGACACCCATGCAGATGGACAATACTGTTACAACTGCTGAATCCTACACAAATGCACTCTATAAGCACTTATAAGAGTGCATGGATTGTGCTATCCCAAACAGGACCAAGATGTTATACTCCTAATTAAGGAAACCAATCTGGTGGTCCCCTGCCATAAGCAAACTGTACTATAGGAGGAAGACACTGTTGTAAACGAGAGTACAATCCCATGCATGGAGGAGCTCCCTGGTCAGCCTCAGTAAGAAGGTGAAATCCCTTATAAGATCCTCCAAAGCTAGCTACGAAAAAAAACCCACCGCTAATTCCAACAACAACCACAAAGCATTCTATAGCTATGTCACATATCTCGATGTCAACAACCAGATCTGCTCTGAGTTACAGCACAAAGGCATGAACATTACAAAACCAACTGATATTGGCAACATCCTGGCAGATAGGTTCAGCGCTACCTTTCCCCCCTCCCTCTCAAAGCTACTCACTCTAAAACCAATATCACAGCATCCATGGGATCGGACAACATCCCAGGCTATGTTTTACACAAACTTCAGAACATACTGGCTCCCCACCTACGCACCATGTTCAATAATAGCCTCGCATCAGGCTTAGTGCCCCCTGAATGGCACACAGCAACAGTTATCCCACTCCACAAAGGTGGTGCCACAATGGACCACGGGACCTATTGCCCTATAGGCCTAACTAGCCTGGTCTGCAAGGCTATGGAGCACATCATGGATCTCAGTCACAGAGACATTGGGTACCTCCAAACCTTTGACCCCTCCCAGTTTGGCATTGTTAAGGGCAGACCATGCCTCCTAAACCTGGTGGACTTCTTAGAGACAGCTACCGGGGCATTAGATGAGGGTAAGGAGGTCCACACAGCCTACCTAGATCTCTCGTAGGCTTTCAACACCATTCCTCCTTCTGGTATTATTAACATACCCATCCACCTGAACATTAGCCCCTACGTCATGTGATGGTTTGCCAAGTGGCTCACGGACAGAACCCACACAGTGGGAGTTGCATACCCTAGGTCTGACTGTGTACTAGTTACAAGTGGCATCCCCCAGGGCTCAGTCCTAGGACCCCTCATGTTCGGTATATAATTCTCTGATGTACAGACAAGCACAGGAGGGCTTTGGCTGAAAAGGTTTGCAGACGACTGCAACCTAGGGGACATAATTGTTTCCCCAGCTGTTACAGACACCCTCTGGAAGGGTCACACTGAGACGGATACCTGGTGTCAATATCATGGCATCAACTGAATGCCTAAAAGTGCATAGTCATCCCCTTTGGATATAACTAATTACCCATGGACTACCACATAGGTGCTAGTCCCCTACATACAGAAAAGGTAATAAGGAATCGGGAACCCCAGTAGATAGCAATCTCTCCTTTGATACTCATAATGACAAGGTGGTTAGAATATCCTTCTACATGTACCCCCTAATCTCTAATGGGTTCGCATCCAGCTCAAAGGAGGCCATTGTGACTCTCTACTCATGACTTATTAGACCCATCAAAGGATACAACACCCCATTTGGGATATACCTTACAAGACAACTGCAACAGCTTGGAAGACCACAACGGTACCATACCAAGAGGATTACTGACCTCAAACAGATGACCCATGCAGCACAACCTAAGAAACTCCAGCTGTACTCCGTTGTATACCGCATACTCACAGGTGATCTCTGCTTGACATACAAGGCCCATGTCCAACCCAGTATTGCTGGATATGCTCCACCTAAACAGAGGCCCCTGAGAGCCACATGCTCTAGGGATATACACCTAACCACAACGATGACTAGGACATGCTGGACAGATAGATTCCTGACCCGGACACTCCCCATGCTTTGGAACATGATTCCAATGTACATCATGCAGGGCCCCTCACTAGCTCTCTTCAAGGGAAACCTTGACGTGTGGATGCGAGACAGACATGTACCCCGGGGATCACTGCAGTGGCTCTGCTGGGCAGAGGCACAGGGAACTAATGGCTCTGCCGTTCAGAGGCACAGGGAACTTACCTATGAGGTGGCGAAAGCCAACACACTCTTGCTAGGCTTATAAATACCCTTGGTAAGACAGGCTAGTACCTACCTTTGCACATATTACATGTCTTATGTGCACGGATAGTTAACTAGCTCTTCCATTTTACTTTGCTATCATGCTGATAAACTGTTGGGTGACTAAAAGACATATGTATCCTGTTATTGTGTATTGTAAATGCTAATAGACATAACTAATGTTTGCCTAACATAACAGTAATGCTATGTAACTTGTAATACATATCTGCCTACAATACTGTACATTACACAGTTATTGGCACAATATCCCACAATGCAAATCATAATTGCACAGTGGCCCAACCTTTGACATGTTATTCTCAGTAATACACCCATACATATGGCTACCATTACAATATATCAACATATACTATCCCCTGTTATAGCACATACTTGTTGGACCAGCCCTGCCACTGACAGCGGCTGGTGAGGAATATTTCTGTTCAAAGCCCTTATATAGCATCCCTTGTGGTGTATGCAGTGTTTGCCTTGTGACCTACAGCAGTACACACAAATACTACAAGCATTACAATGCTAAACTATACATCACTACAAAGTAACTGTTTCCACTATATGGATTGCGTGCACTTTTAATACTACAGAAAAGGTACTAAATACACAGACATACTGACTGTTCTACATACCTTATCAGTAACCCAAGGTGTCGTTAACTGTTGATTCAATCCTTTTCAGTTTGTGTTTCAATCTTTTTGTAACCTTCTGCTGGTATACACGGATGGTTTGAATGTGTGATAACCCATCCTTTTCTAGTTAAATATCGGTAACGTGGTATCCTGACCACCAATTGGTGTTCCAAAATAGTTAATTAGATGCACATCAGCTGTGTAGCTACTCCATTAGCCAATACCATGTCAACAGTGGTGTATAACTGAGTACTCCTTTTGGGTGTTGTCCGTTTGCCTTACTTTCGAGGAAGATGGCCTGGATGTGTTGTTTGTGATATATTTCAACAGCTATATGGAGACAGACAGAGATATATTAGCTTCATGACTCCCGTGGATTGTGTGTAATGGCTAGACAATTTTGTTCTACATGTGAATACAGCTGTTATATTTCAGAACATTGCTACTTATGCAGGGTTTGTTTGTACCTGATACTTCTGCAGATGTTTAAGTCTGGCAAGGATGTTTGGGCAGCTCAAGGCTGTATGGCTATGCATGAACTGTTATGTGGTTTACAGTGTGCTCACCAGACATCCTTGATTTGGTGTACAAGTGTAGCATACTGTGCTGTTACTCAGTAATTGCTAACACACCCCGGTGTACACACAACCCTCTGAAATGGGATTAGTGCAAACAAACCCTGTAACATCAGCAGCTGTTCCATTGTATAACAGCAACTATTTCACATAGGGCCATGTTAGTGTGTCTCTTACAAGGTATGTTAAGGCTTCTGCAGATGTCGTACAGTGAGTGAATGATTTGTGATGTTATTACAGTTTGTATTGTAATTTGTTTGGGTATGGGGCTGATGTTGGTGGGTCTGCATAGCAGATGCAGGTGTGTAGGAACTGCTTTTATACATAATCGATATGTGCGTGAGGGTTCCTTCCCTATTTGAACACCTATCCTTTAGTGGACTAATAGTATGGTAATTACAGGCTGATTCATTAAGGCACTGTTATGTGTTTCCTGTATAGCATGCAGGTGAAAGCTGTGTATTTCTGTCATAGGTATTTGCAGTCACTGTAGTTGTGTTGGTGACTAACCCTCTTTGGCTAGGGTTGCCACCTTTTCATATGGCCATAGTGGGACATTTTCGGGACACACATCAGAATTTACAGGCCGACACAAACCCATGCTCAGTACAAGGGATAGAACTTTCCTTTCTTGCCTAAATATAAGCTTATTCTTGTAGCAGTTTAGCTGCTTATCCTATTTCTTGTAACATGTAGGTATTTTAGATACAGAAAGAACTATTGTATGCAATTATTACATTACATATGGGACATAATTATGTCCTACAATCCCAGGACATTTGCCACATTTAATATATTTGGTCAGGACACAACTGCCCAAACGGGACTGTCCCTCGCAAAGTGGGACAGGTGGTAACACTATCATTGGCTCATGTCCATAGCACATATTTGTAATAGTATATAGGCATATACTCTCCAGATCCTTTGTTCATAAAGGTTAGTAGTGGCGGAATGTGTGATTGCTATGGTCCATGTTATACACATATATGAACACTTCAACCGCTGTATACGGGATACCTATGGTATCCCAAAACCACACAGTTCCGACGCACACAGTACCGGGCCCAGACTCCCATACCCCACATTACTGACAGTGACAGTAACTCGCAAAAGTAACATGAACATGTAACACACACACGCACACACAGACACACTGCTACCCACCACATCCAAACAAACCATCCTACACTACGTATGAGCAGGTGGCCAAGCCCCCCTACACCCCCCATGTAGGTGTCTGCACCCCCCCACCCCCCTACTTTAATATTCTACCTCCTAGATTGCACAGACACACAAAGCTAACCCACATATTACAGTCCCCCAAGAACACACACCACACCCAGAACACACACTTACACACACTACAGCCCTAAGAAACACACTTACACACAGTAATCTACCTGAACCACAACACCAGAAGCACTGACTAACTGTCCCTTAACATCGTGATTTTACACCTCGCGCATCTGGTGTTTTGGCACTGTGTACTTTCAGACCTTAAGCCTCGGGATTACACGCGTCGGTATGTAAAGCAGTCGGTATGTGGTAGGTATCCCATTTATATGTACCTCCATGGTTATGTAGATGTTGTTAACCTATCTATATATCTACATATATATGCATATCCCCATATATCGACATATATATCTCTCTCTCTATATATATGATGATGTATACATATATATATATATATATATATATATATATATATATATATTTTATATATATATACACTTTTCATTGGGTACATGCCGGTTTGTCCTATTTCAACACATTCCTACCTTTTGTGTTTTATCCTGTCATGATACACGACTGCCATTGGTACATCTCAGGTAGCTTAGTGGTATGTTATTGTGAAGATTGTGTACATGGTTGCGTATTCTAATCCTGGCAGTAATATCTTACCTCTCAGAACAGGCACTGGTAGTGCAAGGGTGATTAATGCACATTTCAGCAGTTGTGTGTTCCACATGTTTATGATTCTGTGGAGAACTACCTATATATGCAAGTTGTGTTTAAAGTATACTATGTAACATGTAAACATCTGAGAAGATTCCTGTCAGGGATACTCCCCATTATTTGGAACTACATCCCTGATTACATTATACAAAACCCCTCACTAACACTCCAGGGAATCCTTGCAGAGTGGGTGGGGAACAGTGGATACACCCCAGGGATCCCGCAATTGGCTCTGCTCCACAGAGGGACAGTTAGTTAATCGATGGGGTGACGACAGCAAACACTTTTTGCCTATGCTTATGAGTGGCCATCGGCAGTTTGGTATCTACCTATGTATCTATGAACCTCTACATACAGTATGGACACATGCTGATAGCTTAATTTACTGTTCAGGTATTGACTTACCTTGTGCCAGTGGGGGTTGTGTGTACAATAGTTGAGGGCTACCTGTGTAGGATGCACACAGTAGATCTATACATGACAATTTACAGGTGGTCATGTGTGTGTGCCATCCATGTTTGCTGTGTGTGTAGGTGGAGAAGGGTGTCAGTCCATGAGTGCCTACACTGTCAGTGTGTGTGCTATACGTTTCCTCTTTGCTAAGGCATGGGCATATTGGGCATGCCTCCGTCTGCCTACTGGGGCTAGCACAGGGTGTTTGTGGTCTGAGTCCCTCTGTGCCTGTGGGTCCCTTGGCAATGGTGGTGGGCTGTGAGGGCCTTCACCATTCTGTCCCTGCTGCAGCTGTTTCCACAGGATCATATTGTGTAGCATGACACATACTATGAACATGTGGGCACATGTGCCTGGAGAGTACTGCAAGGCTCCACCAGATATGTCCAAGCAATGGAACCATGATTTCAGCATCCAAAACACATGCTCTATGATGATTCTGGTTTCTGCGTGTGCCTCATTATGGCGTTCTTGCGTGGCTGTGTGTGCATTTCTGATGGGAGTCATCATCCACTGTTCCAGTGCATAGCCAGCATCCCCCACCAGGTGGCCATATGGTATGTCCCCCCTGGCAAATACCTGATACAACTGTGAGGCATGCCAGATGTGGGAGTCATGATAGCTTCCAGGGCTGCCAGCAGACACATCCATGATAATGCCCTGGGCACTGCACACGACCTGGCAGTTGATGGAGAGGTATCCCTTGAGGTTTATGTAGCACCTACCCTGCTCACCAGGTGGTGACTTGATGTGTATGTGCGTGCAGTCTATTGCACCCAGTACCTCCGAGTAGTCTGCCACATGGTGGAAGAGACGCATATTGCTGGCCAACTCCTCCTGCGTTCTGGGGAAGTATATGTGCTCATTGGCATGTGGTAACATGGCATCCAGGAACTGGTGGAGTACTCTGGATGCTGATGCCAGTGAGATTCCCACAATATCCCCAGTAAGCCTTTGGAAGGTATCTGTGGCTAGTATTCTCAAGCTTACACATACCTTTGTGTCCACTAGGATGGGTTCCCCTCTGTTACTTCTTGCTCTGAGGCGTGGCTGGCACAGATCAACAAGTTGCTGTATGATGTCCCTGTCCACCCTGTAATGCTGTAATATCTCCAGATCATGTAGCCCCTGGCAGGTTACCCTGGGTCTGAACACTCTTCTCCTCCTCCAGTGCCTGAGATGATTGTCAGCATCATCCTCCATACCACCGTCAGTCTCCAACACATGCTAGTGAATCAAAGCTATGGCAGCCCCTAACATGTACATATTAAAAGTTCCCCGTCTGTATACACCAGTGGTGCAGAGTGTCTGGGAATACACAAGTGTGTGTGTGGGGCTTTCACACCTTATACTATTGTGCAATGGAAGATGCTTTTGTAATTGGGTGTGTTTGTGCTATTCCAGCTACAGGGTATCTTAATTATTGGTTTTACAGCAGGTACTGCTATTGTGGGGCCTTTGGTGTTGACTTACACTTGGCTGCCATGATTCATCTAATGCCCTTTACTTCATTTTTCAACCCAATTCCCCTCCCATTGTCAGGCATGCATCCAGCTGCCGGCTTTCTTGTTTTGTACTTTCACAACCCAGGATTGTGTTGGGAAATGTGTTATGTAGCTGATCTACTGCAAGTTTGCTTTGTTCTGCTGTGACAGTTCTCTTTTCTCTGCTGTACGGCACCTCCCCGTTCCTGTTCTGCAGGTAGCTGCTAGCAGCCTTGTTAGCTGTTGTCTATGGCGTACTGTGAGTTCCTAGGTGTTAATTACTCATTTGTACTCCAATTACCGTGCTGCAGCATTTCCTTATTGTCTTTCTGTATCCTTCCTGTTTCAGCTGTGGTGCATGCTGCACACAACCGTTTACCGGGTTTCGTGCACGTTTTCATCCACATTCCCATGAACTTTCGGTTACCTTGTGTGCTCTCAGCTAAGCAAAGCTATGGCTACTTCCACATCCCTATCCTGTGGCTTTGCTTAGCAACAGGCAACCCAGATTAGCAATGATCCAATGTGCTTACAGCTACGGTGGCGCACCCCTCTCTTGATGTCATGTTTACCTCCAGGCCACTCCTCAGTATTGTACCGCTATGCCGTGTGGTACATCCTTACACCAGCGGGGCATTTGCGATTCAGTATTACTTAACTCATTTGCATGGCATTGACTACTAATTCCTAGTTACCGCATGGAACACTGTCACAAATGCTTAGCAACCCTTGCGCCATGGTTGTGGTGTAGCATGCGTGCCATTGACTATTATGGGGATATCATGAATTGTGTTACATTGCAGTTTTATGACATCTAAATATATTTTACTTGTGATCCCATTTGTGCACAGATGCACTGCGGTTTTACTTTACGTTAGTGTGGCCATGACATTAAATGTTATTTTTTATATGTTGTGCATGTTTTTCTTATGCCATTGACTATATATTTAGCCATTTGCATATATTAACATTATAATATGTAAGGTTGGTCCGCTTTCATGGCTCCAATTTTATGTTTGACAAAATGTAAACCGTTTTTTTTGGTTTACATTTCTTCATGCTTACGCTACGCCTGCACCACTTCATGAATCGCTATATACCTTCATTTGCATGCTACACTGCTGCGCATGAGGTAATTAGCATACATGCACCGGGAGCTGCACAGCTCTGACGTACGCTGGTAGTGCACGTGGAAACTGCTCGTACTTGAATCGCTCTTTGACCATATTTGGCGCTAGATTGCCAAAGCTACTCTGGCGCCTGGCACAAGCTTCATGAATCCCGGGGTTAGTGTATGCATCAACAAACAATGTCCTTACTCAACTGTGCACCCACATTAAAATGTCTGCAAAAGATGTAATCATACTGTATGCACTGGCAGATTTGATTTCTGTAGTAAAAGGATGTAAGGAAATTTTACTAAATAGTGTTTCAAAAGATACATCAAACAGGTAACGGGATAGCAAGGCTAGAAGGGATATAGGGCACCCTTATTTGGTTCCAGACTAAATAACCGGGAGAGGAAGTGAGTTTTTAACAGCTGATTATTTAGCTCAGTCATCTGATACCTGCAATTCAGGGTCAAGTTATTTAATTTGGCTTTCAAGGTTCAGAATTTTTTCTCTTCTTTTTTATGTAAGACCTCTAAAAGAAACCTTCATAACTTCCATCTGATGAAGTATAATATACCTTTGCTTTGGATATCATTCAAAAAGTGTGTGAGCCCCATTTCTATGCTAGTTACAAATAATTCTTCAGCTAATAAGTTGTGGATGAATTTCCAGTTAAAATATGTCTGACAAATTTTGTTGCAATTTAAACAAAGCATAAGCCTTGAGTGTTTAGAAAAGAAACTAGGATCTATTACTTACTCTGAGACTAACTACAGGAGCAAGCAATTTAGAAATAAAACAAATCTAGTAAGATCCAACAGTTACTGAATGCAGAACTGAATGTATAATATTTGCCATATCAGAACTTTTCTCTCTATGGGTCAAAAAAGTCGCATGTAGTCATTAATTCCTAGAGAGTCGAAATAACCGAGAGTTGAAATAACCTTGTTAAAGGGAAAATAATGTGACCCCTGTTTATCAGCGATGGAACAAAAGGTAATACTCCACACTCCAGCACTAATACAAAAGGAGATGATTAATATCCTGAATGTTGTCATTCAGTAGTCTGAGTTTGTCATTGCATTGGAGACAGAAATAAGGTCTAGTTTCTTGGAGAAGTCTGGAAGGAAGAGGAAGTGCAGATCAAGAAGAAGGTCCGAAAGTGAGAAACTGTAAAAAGAGGAAGGAGAAGATAGCTGTGAAAGACATCAGGAGGCCAACATGAACGGGCAGTAACAAAGATAAGGAGAATAACGATGGTATGGACACGGTGGTATAAAAAAGAATAGCAGAACGTGATGGGAAGAAAGCACTGATAACTAGAAGGGAAGAGAGAGTATGAGGCAGGAAAATAGACCACTAAAGAGACTAGAAAGGGATGCACAGACAAGGATAAGAATAGTGGAAAAGAAAGAACGAGGACTCCGATAAATACTAGAAGAGAAGTCGTGTACAGAAAGGTCAGTAGTAACAATAACAGCAGGGATGAAAGGTCACTAGTAACAATAACAGCAGGGATGAAAGGTCACTAGTAACAATAACAGCAGGGATGAAAGGTCACTAGTAACAATAACAGCAGGGATGAAAGGTCACTAGTAACAATAACAGCAGGGATGAAAGGTCACTAGTAACAATAACAGCAGGGATGAAAGGTCACAAGTAACAATAACAGCAGGGATGAAAGGTCACTAGTAACAATAACAGCAGCGATGAAAGGTCACTAGTAACAATAACAGTAGGGATGAAAGCTTAGTATCACCTGGAATAACACAGCTGAAATGGACAAGGGGCAAAGGGGGGATTAGGGAAACAGATTCAGGGTGGTATTCAGCAATGCCACAAACCGAGCAAGGAAATTGGATGAACTAAAATTGCTACTGATAATAATTAAATCACATGCTTTTGTGTAATAGAGATGTGGACAGATAGTAGGAGGGAATGAAACACGTTCATCCCAAGGACTAGATATAGGTATGGCAGTATATATCTAGGAAGGCTTGGAAGAAGAAGAGGTAAAGGAGACATCATGGCAAGAAAAAATGTGGGGGGTGGGACAGAACATGCATCATCCCTTTGTCCTTGAAGTTTGCCAGTGGGTGCTGTGGTTTCCTCCCACAACCCAAAAAATGATGATCCTCTAAATTGCACATAGAGGTGCATATCATGTGACTGGTGTGCTTGTGTGTGTGTGTGTGTGTGTGTGTGTGTGTGTGTATGTGTGTGTGTGTGTGTGTGTGTGTGTGTGTGTGTGTGTGTGTGCGTGTGTGTGTGTGTGTGTGTGTGTGTGTGTGTGTGTGTGTGTGTGTGTGTGTGTGTGTGTGTGTGTGTGTGTGTGTGTGTGTGTGTGTGTGTGTGTGTGTGTGTCTGTCTGTGTGTCTGTGTTCATCCACACATCCTGTAATACTTTGGCACCCCTTCTCGAATGACCACCTAGGCACTGATTTGTGCTAGGACAGGCTCTGGTTCCCTTATGACCCTCCAATGTATTGAGCAGATAATCATGAGAATGCATGAGTGAAAGAAATAAGGCAACAGAATGAAAGAGTGCAGAGCAAGTGTCCAACAATAAGCATCCCAGCATTAAAGCTGTTTGCAGTGAAAGTGGAAATCTGGTAGACTCTTACCCTCTAATGCTACCACCATCTTTCTGTCTTCTCTCCAATTATCAGACCCCTGGTAAAAATGGAAGTAACAAATGGTATCCCTTGACATTTGGAAATGTTGTTGTGATCTCTGTCTGTATATTTTGATGACTAACTTAATGTTCACTTGTATATATTGCTGATATGATCTTTCTTTGCATACTATTCTATTATGCACAAAATACTGCTCAATAACAGTCTTTACTTTACATTATGTTTTATTATTGTTGTCTGTTGTATTAATTAAGTGCAGCTTTTCTCCCTGGGCCTACGCTACAAATGGATCTCATCCAGTTGGACCATCCTGGTTAACAAATGTAAAATAAAAAATAAATAAAATAAAAATAATGTTTACTTAACAGACATATGATTTATAGATGGACAAGGAAAGGGAATGATTATGGCAGGAAAAAAAGGAATCATTCTGCTAGGGATGTCCTGAATTATTCCTTCATGCAACGGTGGAAAAATATTCATACAGACTGAAGCATTCAGTCTGGTGGACAACTAGATAACTACTCTAAATTTAACCTCTGATTCCACACAACCACCCTGTGTTGATAACGCTGAAATTCTCATTACCAAGCTTCAAATTTATAAAAACAAAAGTATTAACATAGCCTGTGTCTACATTCCCCCAGGTAATAATGCAAACACCCTAGAAGATATCCTATCTTGGCTGTCTAGTAACTACGCTCAAGATACCATTATTCTAGGAGACTTCAACATCAACTGGAATATTTGTTCCTCAGAATCTCTGACCATCCATGTAAATCTACAAGGATTTACTCAGATCATATCCTCCCCTACTAGGATCAGTAAACCTAGCAACAAAGATAGCATCCTAGATTGGATAGTCACTAATAGCAGCAACCCCCTCATGTATAGGGCCGGTACCTGACCTGAAGACATAAGGGACCATTTTCTTACCTATATAATCAGGCATAAGACTGACATCCCCCACCAACCTACTAACAAAACAATTAGAAATAACAAAAACTTTAACCCCACTAATTTCCAAAATGAACTCAAATCATGTAATTGAGCAGTCCTAAAACATCTACCACTTGAAGAAGCTGTATTATATTTCAACACCAAATTTCTAGCCGTTCTTGATACCCATGCACCTGCATGTTCTATAAGAACTAAAGCAAAAGTTGCTCCATGGCTTTCAAAAGAAACCAGATAAATGATCTTACTTGGAAACAAAGCTTGGACCACTTGACGTACCACAAAATCTCCCTTAGATCAACTTAGATTTAGACAACTAAGGAACAACACTAAAAAAATCTACCACTCTACGTAAAAAAAACTTTTACTGCCATTTACAACAGAAGCATCAAAACAATCCGCAAACGTTTTGGGCAGGCATAAATAAATGTATTCACCCAGGGCAATACACAACTCCTACCCCCTCGGCTACCATGCAAAAACCTTCAGAAGACTTTGCCAATTCCTTTAATAGTTTCTTCGCAGAAACTATCCAGTCACTAGCTAACCAACTATCTCCCAGTTTCCCAAGCCCTAACGCCGCCACACCTAGTTCTCAACTCCCATTTAACTTTCAACCAGTTTGCACATCACTTATCCGTGCCCTAATCAAGAAACTAAAACCTACCACCCTTGCAGCGGATCTCCTCCCAGCTGACTATCTACAAAAAGCTGCGGATGCTATAGCACACCCGATCTCTATCCTGATCAATAGAACTATATCAGAAGCCACTATCCCCTCCATCTGGAAGACATCCCATGTTATTCCACTGCACAAAGGGGGCAGTTCCACTGAACTGTCAAATTACAGACCTATAGCTATTTTGTCACCCCTGGCTAAAATTATGGAGAAGTGCATCCATAAACATCTCCTGAGCCATCTCATTCAGCACAATCTCCTGGCTAACTCGTAGCATGGTTTCAGACTATTACACAGTACAACCACAGCCCTCCTCTCCTTCTCTAATGTTATTAATCAAAACCAAAACAACAATCAGCTTTCTTCTGCCCTCTTTCTTGATCTCTTCAAAGCCTTTGACATGGTCAACCACCAACTACTCATACAAACACTTAAAACTATTCCCCTAGATGTCCAGGCTATCCAATGTTTCAAATTTTTGAGTGGTAGACAACAGGCTGTACTATGGCAGAACAAGCAATCTTCCCTTCTACCTATCACCCTTGGGGTTCCTCAGGGCTCTATATTAGGACCCCTATTATTTTCTATCTTTGTTAATGACCTGTACACAGTCATGTCAACAGCCACCTGAATTCAATACGCAGATGACTCCACTTTGATTTGCTCTGCCACCTCCCCTTTAAGCCTGCAGACTCTGTCCTAAAATGTTTTTAATACTGTTGAAAATTGGCTCTGTAATTGATGTCTCCTATTAAATCCTAACAAAATGAAGCTACTGCTTATCTCCCCCACTCGTAAAGCCTCCGCTCCAACCTTTACTATAAAATCTAACAATGGCACTGTCATTGTCCCAGATCCCTGTACCAAACTCTTAGGTGTAACAGTTGATAATAACCTCAAGTTTGATATGCATATTAATCAAACTATTAAAAAAGTTAATAAAAAACTTGGCTCACTATACAAGATCAAACCTTTCCTCACTCCACTAGCTAGGATGGTAATTGCTTGTACACATCTACTTTCCACCCTCCTTTATGCATTACCTCTCTTCACGAACTTGAGTAAGTCTGACCATAATAAACTCTCTAGCTGCTTTAATCATATTGCTAGATTTGCCACTGGAGCAGCATACAGAACACACCAATGTCTGAACCTAAAGAATCTAGGGTGGCTGGAATTGACTATCCAACTTCAATACAATCAGCTAATAGTAGCAGATAAAATTCTCTACCAACCTGAAAACACACCCATACTTACAAAAATGATCACCCCTTACAGCAACCTCCGCTCATCCAACAAATTACTAGTCCAAACCCTCAAAAGCAACAACTCATCTGGAGACTCTCTATATGCCAACTCTGTTGGCAAAATATGGAACTCGCTCCCTGCCGAGCTTACTTCAGAACCCGTTCTAACCCAATTCAAAAAAAATCAAAAACAGTACTTTAAAAGGCAATGGCTATGTCCTTGCTGTAATTCTGACTAACGTTGGCAATATAAACATGTGTTAAAGAGGTCTTTTGGCCACCCCTACATTGCTTCCTAATTGTTACTCTATAACAAATCAGATTTATATATGACAGAATGAATGACTTTTATCCTATGTATTGTATCTGTAACAGTGCTTTAACTTGTTTAGTGGAACAGTTTTTCTGTACGTATGTATGTATGGAGCTTTTCTCCCCGGGCCTCCACTGAAAATGGACAAGTATCCAGTCGGATTATCCCAGTCAACAAATGTAAAATAAAATAAAAATAAATAAGTATATATTGATGGAATCCAGAAGTGAATAACATTCGATCACATTCTCTGGAAGGATGATAAGGTGACAGATCCATATCATAGTATATGTTCAATGGTAAAGTATACAGATGGTCAAGATGAATAAGTTAGATGCATTAGACAGGATGTGCATGCAGCAAAGAGCTTTTCTGCACAATGTTTTAGATTGCAAGGTCCTGAGATACACTGAGCCCAGTATTACTGAAACATTTGACAGCCCCTGGTCATTAGAAATAAGAAAACATATATAGTGACATAGTGACTAATGAGCTTGGAGAAAGAACTGTCCGTTGAGGGACTATGTTTGCTAGGTTTGCCTTTAGCAGAGGGTATATCCTGAGAAAGAAATGCAGACCAGGCAAGCTAAGCAAAATAAGCTAATGAATTTTGAGCTATATAATGTTCAGTCATTTGGAAGAAATCAGATTCCTGATTTCAAAATCTTTGCTCAAGAAGTGACCACAATGAGGAGTCTTTGGGGAACTATGCCGAAATGAAGTATCCTTGAAATCTATAGTCTGGAAGAGAGTCCTTAAATCTCAACAAGAAAATGAACTATTAAGGAACTATTGGAAAGTATAGATGTGCAAAATCTTAACATAATAGTAGATGTCCTCTTCACTGTTGCAGTATTCATAACCAAAGGGATTGCCTGCCAAGGATAGACGAACATCCAGCCAGTATACCAAAGCCAAAGTGCTTATAGCTGTCACACTTCACACATATGCTCCCTGTCCAAGGCATAGGACATGAAGGTGATATACAGGCGGGTCTAGGACTATTTACTGAAAGCACATTTCACTGAAACACATTTGACTGTGTACAATTCACTGAAAGCTTAATTCACTGAAAACACAATTCACTGAGACACATTTCACTGAAAGTTATATATGGCCTGGAGTTAGTATATATAGTAAGGGGGGGGGGGCATAGCTCCCACCTATTTTAAATATTTTGAACTATATACATGGATACTTGCAATTCCAATAATTTACGCTTTTCTGAACTTAATATATATCCAAAATATGTGGGGGGCTATGCACCCCCCCCCGATGTGGGGGTGGTGCCCCCCCACCCCCCTTACTATATATACTAACTCCATGGTCGCACAACAGTGGGGAAAAGGCCATATATAACTTTCAGTAAAATGTTTCAGTGAGTTGAGTTTTCAGTGAATTGAGCTTTCAGTGATTTGTGCACAGTCATTTGACTTTCAGTGAAATGTGCTTTCAGTGAATAGTCCTAGGCCTATACAGGCACACTAACTCAGAATTGAAAAAGCACAAGGATGAAGAGAATACCCCTAGAGACAAGGAACAACCTGAGCACCCAGAAAGAGAAAAAGGAGAGGCGCTCAGCCAGGAGGGTAAACAAGAACAGGCTAGAGCAGAGGGGAGAGGCGGGAAGGAGGGAGCAAATACTGCAACGGTGAAGTGAAGTACATCTACTGTTATGGTAAGATTTCACACAACTGTACTCTGTCCTTCCATATCACTGTTTCAGTTTTCATAACCTAAGGGAGAGTAAAAAAGCTCAAGAGGAAGCCTGGGAAAAGGATGGCACAGAAGAGCCCTACAGAAACCCATGCGGGAGAGCCCTGCCAAAGCTAGCTCTGGCCCTGGGAATAACATCTAATTTGTAATGCTTAGTGAAAGTATGAACAGTGGACCACATAGCAGCCTCAAGGATGGAATTGGTATCCAGCCCCTTGAAAAAAGCACCAGAGGAGGCAACAGCCCTGGTAGAATGAGCCTTTGCTGATGAAGAAAGACATTTACTATGAAAAAATAACAAAAATAAATGGTCTTAGAAATCCAGGAATAGATACAATGCTTTGAATCAGCCAAATCCAAAGACCTGGGATTAAAGGAAACAAAAAGCTGCTGAGATTTGCGAATAACTTTAGTTTTATCCAAATAATACTATGCCTAAGAACATCTGATGTTCTGAAGACACTGAGGTGAGTAAACCCAAGAAAAGCAGCTGGTCCTGATAATATTATGGGAAGGGATCTAAGGGACTGTGCTACCCAACTGTCCACTGTACTAACAAATATATTCAACAAATCCCTGCCACTAGCCATTGTACCCAGTTGTTTCAAAAATACAACAATCATTCCCAAACCCAAGAAATCCCAACCAAAAAGCCTAAATGATTACAGGCCAGTTGCTCTTACATCAACAGTAATGAAGTGTTTTGAGCAGTTGGTCAAGAACCATAGCTCTTCAAGCCTACCTGCAACACTGGATACATTACAGTTTGCTCATAGATCTAACCACTGCATGGCTGATGCAATAGCTATAGCACTTCATGAATCCTTTGCACATCTAGAGAACAAGAATTGTTATGTCAGAATGCTGTTCAATTTTACTTCTGCCTTTAACACTGTCACCCCCCCCTCCCAGAACCTGATATCGAAGCTGATCCAGTTGAGCATCAACACTCCCTATGTAACTGGATACTGGACTTTCTGATCAACAGACCCCAAAAAGTTTGTGTGGGAAATAACAGTTCAATCATTATTACATTGAGCATAGGTGTCCCTCAGGGCTGCGTCCTGAGTCTTCTGCTGTTCACCTTGTTGAAACATGACTACATGGTTAAGCATGAATCCAACAAAATCTTCAAGTTCATGGATGATACCACTGTCGTAGGCCTTGTTAGAAATGGTGAGGAAACACCCTTCAGGGATGAAGTGGAACATCTGATAGGCTGGTGCAACAGCAACAATCTGGCCTTAAATGTAAGCAAGACCAAAGAATTAATAGTGGACTTCAAGAAGACTCAGGAGATACGTCAACCTTTGAAAATTAAGGGGGTGGCAGTGGAAAGAGTCAAAAACACCAAGTTCCTGGGGTTGCACATCTCAGCTGACCTATCCTGGTTAACTCATATTAGCCACACAGTGAATAAGACATAACAAAGTCTGCACTTCCCACAGTAACTGAAGAAGGCAAACCTGCCTCAGTCCATCCTCAAAGCATTCTACAGGGGGACCATCAAGAGCATCCTCTCAAATAACATCATAGTTTGGTGTGGTAACTGCAAAGCATATGACTGCAGGGTTCTCCTGAAGGTAGTGAGGACAGGTGAAAAAGTAATTGGTTCCTCACTCCCATCCATGGATGATCTGCATGAGACTCAGTTTGTGGGAAGGGCTCGAAAGATAATCAACGATCCCACTCACCATGCCTGTGGCATATACTTCTGCCTTTCCTCAGGTAGGCAGTATTGCAGCTTACACTGCAAAACATCTAGACTGAACAGGAGCTTCTTCCCTCTGTCCATAAAGCTGTTAAATGTGAATGCCAGGCATGACAACAAATAATCAGATCAATATGCCACTTGTTGTGAAGTGTCATCTATAGTAATCACGCTGGCAAATTGCTTTAAAAACTAGTATAGTTAGCTTGATTTCTTATGCTATTGCTTCCTGAACGTGCAATAGTCAGGAGTGAGTCACCACTCCATACATGTACAATATGAATATCAGAATATATCATAATGCAACTGATGAAGTGTAATATTGTAAGTAATCACAATGTGAAGTCATGGTCTTTGCAATACCTGCTAGTATAATACTGTCTGTCTTCCTGTCCAGTTGTGGTCATTTATTGTGCTGTTAATATTTTAAATATTACTCTATGTGCATTAATCTTTCTGTCACTCAAACTATGTCTTCATTATTATGTCTTGCACAGGGCCAAAGCAACGTAATTTTGTTCAGCTTGCGCAGCTGTGTATATCTGATCAACAATAAAGTTTACTTTGATTAATATCTGAGCTGTGTATGCAAATCCAAGCTGTGAAGAACCTTCTCACTGGCAGAATGCAGAGAAGGAAAAAAAAGGAAGATGAATAGACTAAGGGACAACTCACTGACCACCTTGAGCATAAAAGGAGGGTTTGTATAGAGACACCCTGTCTCTGTGGAAAACTAAGAAAGGAGGAATAGCCACGGGAGCCTGAAGTTCAGACACGCTCTTGGTTGAAATGAGAGCCAAAAGAAGAACAGTCTTCCAAGTACAATGTTGTAAGGAAGCTGAAGAAGTAGGCTCAAAAGGAGCCTGAGTCAATTTTTCAAATACAAAACTGACGTCCCAGGATGACAGAATAGACTTCTTGGAAGACCTGATATGAAACATGCCTTTAAGGAATTGCTTGACCTCAAATCTAGAGGCCAGAGGAGTCAAGGGCAGACAAGCAGAAATTGCTCACAGATGAGCTTTAACTGAAGAATAAGCTAACCCAGCATGCAGCAGATCACACAAATAAGAGAGAACTAGACTAACTTCCATAGATAGGGGATCCTGATGGCAAGAGGCACCAGACAAAAATCTTTTTTTTTTCAAGGATTTTAATCAAATTATCAAGGGTGGCCTAATGGTTAAGGTATTTGCCTTACAAACACAAGGTGCAGGGTTTGAGTTTCCCAAGGGATAATTGTCTAGGCTTAAAATGGCTCACAAGGGCAGTTAGCTTAACACTAACCTATGATCACTTGTGACATAGAAAAATTACCATTCATATAAAAGTAATCAAATATTATACTTCACATATATTGATATATATCATATAACCTAAGCAATATGACATAAATTATTCAATTCCTGCTTTTGTTAACAAAAAATATCTTCATTAAACCATCAATTACTATATAAGCAATCATACATTTATATAAATGAAAACAAACCACACCAACACAATCCTAGTCACAAGCATTTTACATCACAAACCATACTGACACACTCCCAGTTTCAAACATTATACATCACTTATAATCTACCCAATCTTTCTCACTCATACATTACATAGCTCATTTAAGTCCTGCTGCCTTTCAAGCCTCATTTCTGCCTTGTATGTATTGTTCCCACAAATCCCATTTTTCCTATGTAGTTTTCTCCTACCCTTTTCTAAAGATCTCAGTTCCAATTGTTTTATCATTGATACTATATTCACTACTTCCAGTATAGTTGGTTTAGATTTTGATTTCCATTTTCTAGTAACTGCTTTTTGGGCAGCCACCGTTATTAGACACAGGAAGGACTTACCATATCTAGACAGTTCCAATTCTGTATCATAGCTCAGAAAAATCATCTCCCTCATCAGACCAATCTACCCACGCAGCATCTCTAACAGTGGATCACGTAGGGAATCCTTATAGTCTGCCAGCTCATTGCACTCTCAGAAAATATGTTCCCAATTACCACTTTCTTCCCCTTCACACCTCCAAGATTTACTGTCTACCCGAGGAAAAATTCTCTGGACTCTACTTGGGGTATAAAAATATTTATGTAACCATTTCCAGACAAAAATCTTAAATCTTCTAGATTTTGTTGCATATTTGGGACACATACATATACCCTCCCATTGTTTCTTTGTGAATTGCTTAGCCATTCTCTCTTTGCAATCCTGTCTAATCCCCTCTGATTGATTCTTGTGCAATATTTTATATACTGTAGTAATTATTCCTTTTTTAATGTAAGCTTCTGTTCTAGATTCTATTAAAAACTCCACCAGTGCTAGTCTTTCTTTTAGGACCCCCTATTTCTTTCTCTTTGCCTATACTCTGATATCAATCCCTGATAGGAAAGGCACTCTCTAACCTGCAGGCCAAATAAATTCTTGGAGTCTTCCCATTCTATCATCTTTCCCTCTCTGGTTATTTGCCCCCAATACCTTGTGTCCTTTGCCAGTTTTCTCCAATAAATTCTGGCACCCTCTTGCCTATTATCTGTATCCCTAATTGCAGTCATCCCCAATGGCAGAATCTCCTTTCTCCTTTCCTGTGTTGGTTTAGTTCCTAGAATACTTTCTGCTACTTTATGGATACAATATTTTGCATGATTATTGTTACTTTCCTTAAAGGTCTGCATCCAAAATCCCAGTCACTCCTTGTTTCTTGGGCTTCCCCCATGTTTCATCATCATCCCTTTCCACTTGAATTATAGTTTTCTGCTTGTGCTATGTATCAGAGTCTTAAGTGTGTAGCTCTGAAATACCCCTTCAGATTGGGTAATCCCAATCGGGTTCCTGTTACATTGTCGAAGTTCTACTTCTTCGAACACCATATGGTCAAACCCATATGTTCAAAGTTGTAAAACTTCGAAAACGTTAAAAAAAAAGAAAAAAAAAACAAACTTACCTGACTGTTTTAAGCAGGGGGGCAAGTCCCCCTGCACCACCCACCCCACCCGCTCTTTAAATATACCAACTCCGAGACCACACTATAATGCAGTACAGTGTGGAAAGGGAATATTTCCTTTATTACACTGTAGTTTGATCTCGGAGTTGGGATATTTAAAGACTAGGGGGGTGGGGTGCAGGCCTGCTTAAAACAATCAGGTAATTTTTTTCTTTTTTTTTTTTTGTTAAGTATTCGAAGTTTTACAACTTCGAACATATGGGTTCAACCATGTAGTGTTCAAAGTTGTAAAACTTCAATTACGTAATAGGAACCCATCTCAATCTGCCCTGTTCTACTGGAAGAATCAGCTTATCCCACTTGACTGTTGTCACCCCCCCCCCCAGATAAAGTCCTTCAGCTCTTTATTAATTGCTACCCACAACTTCTTCTCTGGTTTATAAAAATATGCCTGACATGTGTATAAGACTAAAGGGACTAAAAATATTTTAACTGCTTGTATCTTACAATACATATCCATATAACAAAGCTGCCATTTTCTCAGTTTCTGAATTATCTTTTGTTTAGTGTCTTCCCACATATCCTTAGCTGCCACACTAGAATAATTTTTAATCCATACTTCTAAATATTTCATTTTATCATGTCCCCATAAATATGGGTATTCCTGAACCAGTTCATGTGTGGGTACATAATTTACCACTATTGCCTTTGTTTTAGCATTATTAATTTTGTGTTCCAAAAAGATCTGAAACTGACTCAAAATGTTTCACTACACTATAATGTCTTTTTTTGGTTTTGTCAGGTACAAAATAATATCATGTGCAAATGAAGCCAGCTTTTCTTGACTACCATACCAATTATATTCTTGAAATTCTGAGTCCCTTATTTTCTTTGCCAATGGTTCTAAATATAACTCAAATAATAAAGGGGAAAGGGCATACCCCTGCCTGGTTCCTCTGCTCAAGCAGAAATTATCAGAGAGGACCCAACCCAGTTTAATTTTTGCCTCTGATCTCTCATATATTCTCCAGGCAAAAAAAAATCTTTTCCATTTGAACATATATGATTTCCTGGTAGAGGGTTTCTTGGCCTCCTGCAGAACCCAAAGCACATCCTCAGAAAAGAGGTGCCTGAAAGGGATCAAAATCCTATCACTCACAGCATCAGTTGAAGAGTGGTCAAGTGAGGATGGATATGAGACCCCTTTACTTGTGTAAGAAGATCCACCCGTTGAGGTAACTTGTAGTAATTTTCCCTGGCCAAGTGAGAAAGAAGGGGGAACCAATGCTGTCTGGGTCAAAAGGGGGTCAGTAGCAAGATTTTGAGAGAGTCCTGCCTGATCTTGTACAAGACTCTTGGTAATAGAGGAAGGGGAGGGAAGGTATACAGAAACATCCCCTTCCAAGAAAAAGACAGGATGTCCACTTTCCAAGACAGAGGACTTGAAACTCATTAACAGACTAGATGAATTTGTCGATTCAGAGTGGAGGAAGATGATCTAGCTGAGGAATACCTCACTAATGGACAATGTCCAGGAACACATCTCTGTAAAGCATCCATTTGTAAGCTTGTATGCTGGACCTGCTCAAGCAGTCTGCCAGTAGATTGAGCTCCAAGGGAACATAACCTGCTTTAAGAGTCACTTCATACTGGACAGCTAGATCCCAGACCTGAAGTGCTAGTCTACAAAGAAGATAGAACCTTGTACCTCCTTGCTTGTTGACATTCCACATCACTGTGGTATTGTCTGTGAAAATTCTGAGGGACCCAGAATGAAAGAGGGAATGAAAAGTCTGAAGAGCTAGAAGCTGAGCCATCATCTCCTTTATATTGATGTGGTCCAACCTTTGATGAAGAGGCCAGAGACTCTGAGCCTTTGCAGAGCCGAAGAAAGACCCCCAATTCCCTGTCTGAGGCATCTATAAAGAGCTCTTGAGTTGTAGCTTGCAAAGAAAGCCCCAATTTGACAGAAAGTTGATAAATCTAACACTGAAGCTCAAGCTTGAGACAAGGAAGGTAAGGGTACCAGAAAGTTCAGGGGATGGCAATGTTGGAGCCACAGTGAGTTGACATATCTCTGAAGTTTTCTCATGTGGAGCCTGGCCAGAGGGTGCAGGTGAATGGTGGAAACCGTAAACCTGAGGATCCTGAGAAATTCCCTGGTTATGACTGAAACCAGAGGGTGAAGAAATTGTTAAAGGGGAGTGAGAGACAAGGCCTTTGGGGGAGGCATATATGCCAGCATAGGGATGGTCTGAAGCCTGCAACTGAGGAAAATATGATCAGGGGAAGTTATGAGTTGATTTTTGGAAGTTTATAATGAAACCCAGACTGTTTAACAGGAAAATAATAAACCTGAGATTGTTCAGATAAAAAATATCTAAACTCCTCTCATCCTAAAAAAGGCAATGACAAGAGCGAGGCATTTGGTGAATACCTTCGGACAGTAGAGAGGCCAAAGGGCAATGCAGATAGCTGAAAATGCAAGGAAGAAACAGAGAAATGTTAACATTTCCTGAAAAGGCATGGGATGGGGATATGAAGGTATGCATCCTTGAGATCCAGAGAGACCAGAAAGGCCTGGGTTAGAAGAAGGGGAAATAGAATCTGAAGAGATAACATCCAAAAGGAAGGAATTTTGAGAATGCTGTTGAGCTTAGAAAGATCCAGAACTGGTCTCCAAGTGCACTTCTTTCTGGGAACCAAAAACATTCTGGAATAAATCCCCCTCTCTACGTGGGCAGGAGGCACTGCAAGAATGGTGCCCTGTGTGACAAGCCCTCTCTACCCCAGGGCAGTAACTAAGGAGCCTCAATCCTCACCACTGTCTCCAGTAAGGGAGTGTCATCACTAAAATCAGGGATAAGAATACACAATTTATTCTAAGAGTGCACCAGGAACAGGTTCCAAAACCTGGGACTGGACTATATGCTTCACTCCAGGTCCCCAAATGAGTCTCCACACTAACCACTGCAGAACACTGTGTCCCATTTCTATGTATCTGACACACTCACTCTTAAATGTCTGTTATTCACACATACACATATTCTTGGTGGAGAATGACACAGATTTACCTGCCGTGTTTCTTTGCCCAGATTACAAAGTAATGGCTGCCACCAGTCAAATACCACAATACACTTCAAAAAGGGTGTTCAATTATATTGTGTAAAATAGATATTGAAACAAATGGTAGCATGTAACAAGCAGTAAGGTTTTTCATAGTGCCCCTGGTGTTATCACGATAAGCATAAATACTGTCAAGTTATTAAAAATATTAACTAAATAACCAGCCATAATGAGAGGTAGTAGAAAATTTAATAATAAATAAAATGATTTAAAACATGTAAATACTGAATAACTGATTCCAATAAACATCAGATTTTCACACACAGGAAATATGAAAATAATACTGTAAGACAGATCTCACGTTGGTTATAGAAAACCTCTAACTATCTAGCTGTAGTTACCTGACTATCTGAAGATTAAGTGTCCCTATCTAATCTAAATACTTTAGCAAGGCAAGATTATACTCTTACTTCTGCAAGGTAAGATGAGACATTATGTCCACACTCCAGGCTGTTTTCTGTCCTCAGCAACTTTAACAACTACTCTCTTGGAAACAACTGAACTACTACTGCTGAACATCTCTGAAAAATAACTACTGAACAACTGACCCAGAACCTGCTTTTATAGCAGATCTTTTTCAAAAGTAACAGGAAGCTGCCATGAGAATTCTACTTGTTTATCAGACTTTGAAAATAAACAAACAGATGAGTGAAGAGTCTATTCTCCCAGCCCTGATACACAATGACTTAACATTTAGGCCAGCTGACTCTGGCATAACATGCATTGAGAATTCTCTTTATAAAGAGCATGTGCATTTGATCAGCCAGAAGTACACTGTTTGACATTCAAACATCTTGCTTAAATCAGAGTGATAATCAAAAGACAAATTTATTTACAAAATTATAGCTAGTCATGCTGGCATATATAACACAAGATAATTTACACTTATTTACAATTATCTAAAAACCTTCAGCCAGTCATGCTAGCATAGGGAACAATATCTAATATTCTCACTCCCTTGACTTATAAGAGAATACTGCACCTCTGGGAAAAGAGGAAGTTGTTCGCAAAGAGGTTGAGGGATGCCCAAAAAGGGAGGAAGAGATTTCCAAACCATGAAATATTCCTGTCAGATAATGGACAGAATCCAAGAGTCTGTTGTGATCTTTAACCAGTTTGGAAGAGACAAGGAAAGACAGCAGGATAAAGGAACCTGGATGAGGGAAAGGGGAAGCAATTGTCAAATGGAACCTGTCTTATCCTGAAAATCAGGTTTCTGGGAGGTAGGGGTTTGAGTAGACTTAGCACCGATGCTATTTTCCTGTTTGCTTACTGTATTAATGGTCATTTAAGGACATGTTTGCCTACTGTGTTTACTGCAGTTTAGAAGTGTAAGGACATTGCATATTTGTTTGATAAAGGCTTCCTACACTGTCCTAATCTGCACCTATGTTTCTTCCTTTTCCATCCTAGGACACCTAGTTAACTCCCTGCCCAACTCAACATGTCCCCTTTGAAAGGCTTGCAATGGAGAGAGACTGCTGCAAAATACTGTACTGAATTCACTCGCAATCCAAATATTATTGTTTTTTACTAAAATTCCTGAAACTAAGGAAACAAGGTTAATACTTATGCACTTTGACTATAGAGTATTGTAGTGCACTACTCAGGAGCCCCATAGCACTGGCAAAATCACACTAGGTTTCTCATAATCCTTTCTGTTAAAAATTTTAACTTTTAAGTGGGAAAACTCAAAAGGACAGGGCAGCTAATGCTTAACAGTAGAAAGGACAAAACATTATCAGGGAAAGAGTGATTACTTGCACCTTACCCACCTTCTCACATTGTTTCTGTAGTCTTGCGGTCTGGCTGAACCCGCTCCGTTTGCCTCGCTACGCTTGACTCATTCCACTCCCTACCCTACCCCCAATTCCCATCCACCCCCACTGCAATTACTTATTCAATCCCCTGCTCACCTGACCAGCCCCTGCACTAATCAGCAGCCTTCAATAATTCCATCCAACCACACCCACACTAAACTCCCCACCCAATACCAAAACTGAGTACCTAAGATCCACCCCCACCACACCCAGACTATTTCCTCAACCAAAATACTTCTAAACACCAAAGCTCCACCTAGACAAATCATTCAAGGCATACTACCACTGCTACTACTAACTCTCACTACTCTAGCCTACACCACATCCATGCACACTAACACACTATTACTTCCACATAACACATACCTCATACCTTTACACATACACACACACACACACACACACACACACACACATACATTTTGTAATCTGCTCTACACTATTTAATGATAGTTCATTATTTTATATATACAAAACACACACCACACTACCTCTCAGTAGACAAACAATATCTAGATCAAATATAGACCTAGCACATGTTGTAAAACTCAAACTATTCCATAAAAAATGGCTACAAATCTCAGGGGACATACACCCCATCCCAGGTCCATACAATAACAGTCTCTCAGACAAACTTATCAGACCTACTTATTATTAACCTAAACTCAAAAAGTATATCTAACAAACTACATGACCTACATGCATTCATAGCTCACTACTCCCCTGATATACTAACCATTACTGAGACCTGGCTCAAACCTACCACCCAACATGAGGAAATTCTCCCCCCAGGTTATAACATCCTAAGACTAGACAGAGGTGAAAAGAAGGGAGGTGGAGTTGCAATTCTATTTAAAAACACACAACCTCCAGCCTCTGCAAATCCCACTACCCAAATTTCTGAATGCCGTAACATTAGGCTTTGTTTTGTCTCTAAACAACAACAACAAGAGAATCAACATTCTCTGTAGTTACATCCCTCCAGGAAACAACTCTCTTGTAATCAAGGAAATCTTACAATGGGCTACAATCAACCTGCCTCATGAAACTATCCTATTAGGTGACCTAAACTTAGACTGGATAGCCTGCAACTCTAACAACCCCTCTAGCCATATTAACTTATTTAGGTTCTCACAACTCATCCAAGAACACACACTAGAGTGGACAGGAAATCCCAAAGACAATCAGTCCTTGATTGGACTTTAATAAACTTCCCCAAACAAAATTACCAAGTGGGCTGTCTACCTGATGAGCTTAGTGATCACCTCCCCACATTCCTCTTTCAAAAACGTGTAAACATAACCAAACCCTTATTGTATAAGCAAACTAGGGATGAGCGTAAACTAAACCCACAAATTCTTGATAGTATGTTAAAACAATGTAACTGGCACCCACTACAAACTCTTGCATTATACCAGGCACTTGAGTTCTTCAATAGTACTTTTATGAATGTTCTAAATACAGTAGCTTCCATTAGAAAACTTAGAACTAAAGTAAACTATGCCCCTTGGCTGAGTAGGACCACAAAGACTTTACTAAAGTCCAGAGATAAAGCCTGGAATATCTGGAAAAAGAATAACACTAGCCTAGACAGACAAAACTATCAACAACTTCAGAATCAGGCCAAAAAACAATAAAAATTGGATAAACAGAACTACTTCCTAGTTATCCAAAGCAAACATTCCAAAAAACCCCAAAAGTTCTGGCAAGTTATCAACTCCCTTCTAAGACCTCACAAAACTACCACCCCAGCTCCTAACACCAACACTAATAATGACAGCATAGCTTCTCAATTTAACCCTCACTTTACAGAATCTATTCTGTCATTATTTACCCAACTATCCAAGAATAACTCTATATCCACCCCCACTACAAGTCACAATAATATACCTTCCTTTACACTCTCACCCGTACCAACCTCCATAATTAAAAAACTACTCTCAAAACTTAAACCTACCACTCTCACAGCTGATGGTTTACCTGCTAATTTCCTAAAAACAGCAGCAGAGTCCTTAGCCTACCCTGTCTCAATTATTATCAACCGCTCCATACAGAAAGTTTACATCCCTCAACTATGGAAAGTGTCATATATTATCCCCCTACACAAAGGCGGCAACTCCTATGAGCTATCAAACTACCGCCCCATTGCTATCCTATCCCCCCTGTCTAAGCTCCTTGAGAAATGCATTCATACTCAAGTGATGCACTTCTTAAATTCACATAACCTCCTCTCCTTCATACAACATGGCTTCCCACCCAAACCATAGTACAACTACTGCCCTTCTCTCTTTTACTAATCAGGTTAACCAACTTAGAAACAACAACAATTTCGTATCAGTTATATTCTTAGATCTCTCTAAGGCATTTGACATGGCCTCACATAACCTACTTTTAGACATTCTATCTTCCCTGTCCTTTGCCCCCTCCACTACTGTCTGGTTCAAAAACTCTCTCTCTGACAGGAAACAATCAGTTCAATGTCAAGGTGTACTATCACCTCTACTACCAACTACCATAGGTGTTCCACAATGCACAGTATTAGAGGCTCTACTATTCTCCATTTTCACCAACAAACTACACACCTCCACCCAGCATGCATCACTTATACAGTACACAGATGATTCCACCATAATCTGCTCAGCCCCATCCCTAACCACTTTACAAAAACGTACCCAGGAATCCTTCAGCTTCATTGAAAAATGGGTCACTGATGTCCAACTTATTCTAAACCCCAACAAGACCAAATTACTCCTATTTACCCCAACAAATCCAAAGCCACTCCTCTTTCCTTCACTGTCACCTCCAGTAATGGCACCACAATTTCTCCCTCTCCCCATACTAAGCTCCTTGGTGTTGAAATGGATAAAAATCTTCAGTTTGATGTCCATATTTCTCAAACCCTCAAAAAAGTACATAAAAAATTGGAAAATTTATACAAACACATAAAATTCCTATCAGACCAAGCATGGGTCACCCTAGCCCAAACCCACCTCTTGCCTACCCTGATGTATGCAGCACCAATCCTAACCCACACCAGGAAAATAGACCTAGACAAACTTGAGTCATGTTACAATAATATTGCAAAATTTGCCAATAACTCTCCTTTTAAAGGCTATCATTGCCTCGTCCTAAAGGAACTACAGTGGTTAGAATTTCCTCAGTTACTTAGTTACCACCAAATAGTTCTCACCTTCAACATCCTAAGGAATCCTCACAAGACTCCAGCCCTAAATCAACTACTAACCCAATATTCGGCAAATCGTCCTCTCCACTCATCCAAAAAAACCCTTCTCTGTATATCCAATTCCAACAACACTGCAAGGAAAGCTCTTTTATCTAATACCATAGCTAGAAAGTGGAATAACCTCCCCCAGAATATCTCTTTGGCACCATCTAATTTACAGTTCAAAAAATCACTTAAGTCACATCTCATGGATTCCTGGCTCTGTCCTTGCATCACATAAACACTTTCCTTCTCTCTTCCAATCCTCCTTACCTTCCTCTCTTCTCTGCTTACTGCCTTTATGCTACAGTGCTAAACTCCTCAAATACTAGCATCCAGGGCCTAACTATGTGCAAATTAAGCTTGCTTGGCTCAAACCATTGTAAATATATATTATTTTTTGTATGATGTATCTTTTTGCATGTATAATTACCACTGCATATATTGTTTAATGTGGAGCTTTTCTCCCCGAGCCTCCACTGTAAATGGACCTCGTTCCAGTCGGACTTTCCTGGTCAACAAATGTAAAATAAACAAAAAATAAATAGATAAATAAAAGTCTAGACCCCTTTTTTCCCTTGATTGAAGGGCGAGACTGCCTATGAAAAAAAAGTACATTTGGAGGGATAATTCCTCTGAAACTTAGGAATAGGAGAAACGAAGATTATGTTTCAACTTCTGCAAGACTTAAACCTTATCCTGGAGAGACTTGAAAAGTTCAGTTGTAGCAGCATCAAAAGAATTTTATTATCCAAAAGAGCTTCCAGTAGTTTGATCTTAATGTCATCAGAAAAAGCCTGAAGACAAAGCCAAGAGTCATGTTTCAGAACTGAGCCAAAGGCAGCAGCCCTGGTGGAGGAATCAGTTGCTTCATAGTTGCATGTAAGAGAGTGGCAAGCACCTTGAGAGGTAGAGCTCAAAAAGGAAAGATCAGAATTCTTCCCCTTAGAGTCAGGAAGATCAGAAATCACTTTGGAAACCTGAGAAAGAAGGGCCAAACATACACAGTTGTACGAGTTTGGTATTTGATGGCCTGAAATAATAAAGTGGCAGCAGTATAAACCTTTTTACCCAGCCTCTCCATGGCTCTATTATCCTTATCTGAAGGAAGCAACTCGGTAGGGGACAATAGCTTGGAGTACTTGTCAAAAGAGACAGACACTATAGAATGGTCAGCAGAAGGGTATTTATAAAGAAATTTACATACATCAGGCACCTTGTAAAATATATCAGGATTCTTGGATACAAGGGATGGAAAATCAGGTGCCATAGAAGCTGCTGTAAAAGTATCCAGGAGGGCAACCAGAACAGGAGGATCAGTTGATGTCTTAGGAGGCTGAATACCAAACTTTACAACAAACCCACTTACAAAACTCCATCATGCAGGCAACAGTATCCCCAGAGGAGAGTTCCTCTAAAGGAGAATATGGGCTAATAGAATCTTATTCCTCTGAGCCATAGTCCAAAAGGGAAGGATTTTGAGAAGAGTAAGCCAGGGATTCTTCCTCAGAATACAGACCCTCATCTGAAGAATCTAGTGCCCAGGGTTATTTAAGAGGAGTGAAAAACCAGGGATGGGCAAGCACAGGCACCCTCTGAGGAGGCTTTAAAGCCATTAAAGAATTAAATAACCCCTGAGTAAAATCCTGCCATTCATATTGGGGATCCTTAACTACAGGGGAAATATGCTTTGTTTTCTATTTCTTTTTCTGTGAGATGACAGCATGAAACAGCCACAGAGGGTCAGACCCCTGGCAACATTCATTAAGTGTAGTAGGAATCTCCTCCCTAACTAAGATCTACAGAATCCCCCGTGGTCCTTCAGCTACAATAAGCTGAAGTACCCCCCCTCCCCAACATCAGGAGCAGGCATTTGTAAAGCCTCTGAGAACATGCAAGAAGTTGAATCCATGCCAACAGGGTTGCAGCAAGGGAATCCAAAGCAACCACTGGATGATCCTCTGGACTTTCACTAGCTTCAAGAGAGATTTCCAGGTGAGGCTGGACAGCAACTCTATCAGACCTATTTTTTTTTGGATTTTTTCTTTCCAAATGGCTGACCCTTGGGACTTGAAGATGCTGCCATAGTACCTTGAGCCAATAGCTTAAGACACTGATTTTTAAGACAAATAGATAAAGAGGAGAGATAACTACATAGGGTCTTAGGGACAAACGCTTGGCAGACAGAATACTCTGTATGGCTATGGGACACACCCAAAGAGAAAAGACATTGGTCATGATGGCCTTTTTGGGGAATCTGCCTCCCACAACCTATCTGGATGACATGAACCCAACAATACTGAATAAAAAAGAAAGATAAGAAAAAATCCCAATAAGGCACTTATCTGAAATGCAGCCAATGAGGCACTTATCTGAAATGTAGCCGAGACACTTATCTGAAATGCAGCCAATGAGGCATTTATCTGAAATGCAGCCGAGACACTTATCTGAAATGCAGCCAATGAGGCACTTATCTGAAATGCAGCCAACAAGGTACTTATCTGAAATGTAGCCAACGGGGCACTTATCAGAAATGTAGCCAATGGGGCACTTATCTGAAATGCAGCCAACTGGGCACTTATATGAAATGCAGCCAATGAGGTACTTATCTGAAATGTAGCCAATGGGACACTTATCTGAAATGCAGGCAATGAGCCACTTGTCTGAAATGCAGCCAATGAGGCACTTATCTGAAATGTATCCAACGGGACACTTATCTGAAATGCAGCCAACGATGCACTTATCTGAAATGCAGCCAACGAGGCACTTATCTGAAATGCAGCCAGTGAGGCACTTATCTGAAATGTATCCAACGGGACACTTATCTGAAATGCAGCCTGAAGGGTGTACAGCAGAAGGGTGTTCAGACCAATGTTAAATGATGGCATTTAGACTGGCAACAAAAAAGTTCTGAGTGTGTGTGCATCCGTGCATCACCTTTATTCCCTAAGGCTTGCACAGGGAGTGTACATGTGAAATAGAAAGTCTATAAGTACTGAAGGCTTTGGTATACTGGCCAGAGTTTGGGCTATCCTTGGCAGGAGATCCCTTAGGTTATGAATACTGCAGCTATGATATGGAACAATATTATACACTACATGTGCCACAAAGCTTTTCGAAAACACAAATGACTGTTTTGCTTTAACCTGTGTGAAGGAATACTACTGTAATTGAATGCTGGAAAGACTTTTGCAAATGGAGTGGATTTATGTTTTATTATTTCACACATTTTGCTGCAAGAAAGTACTTTTTCTCTGCTCTGTTTGAAAAAAAAGCTTATCTAAAAACAGAAAGCTGTTTTCATGGACTGTGTTTATTGCTGTGAGCACCTACTAATGTATAAATCTTTACAGATATAGGTATAGATACAGAAATAGCTGTGAGTGTATATATATATATTACGTAATATACATTTAAAATATATAATTACATTGAACTAGTAAAAGCATTTCTACTGACTTATTTTGGTGACGAACCAAAATCTAAAATAATCTTTCATTTTCCTTGATCCATACTACAGGAAGACTTTTGATGCTCTGTCATTGTAATACTGCTGTTTTTCCTGCGATAGTTCAGTTGTACATTATTTTCTGCCAGGTTCTAGCAATACATATGAGGTAGGAAATTTAGATTTAAAATGTCTAATGATCAACAGTTATGCAAGAACAGATCCACAGACAGAACTGAAGTTCTTTAATTGTTACACTTTCCAGTAAGATTCCAATCATCCTGACAACTCACTTCACTTAACTGCTGCACTATTGGGACTTGAGTTGGTATGTTTGAATTCCCAGCTGATTCACAAAAATGATAAAACTAATAGCTCATAAAAAGAGAATTATTATATATTTCTCGGCTGGAGCACCTGCTGTGTGGAGTCTGCATGTCCACCCCGCGGTCGAGTGATGTTAAAGACATGCAGTTAGGTGCGTGCGTGAATGGGTGTGCATTCTTTGAAGGTTGGGTGTCAGGATGGCAACTCGGCACCGTAAAAATCCACTGCCAGTCATTAGCAGACTGGAGTTCTGTTGTGGTGACCCCTAACTGGGAAAAGCCAAAAGACATTACTTTACTATTATTTAATAACACTATGAAGAATTCCTTTCTGGGAAAGATCAGTTTTACAAAAGCAACTTGTGGTTTCACACAACTTTACAACTTTCGAAAATTGCGTGTAATAGTCTGCACATAAGATAATGCATCTATGCAAACAACTCAATACCAACTTTTATGAAGGTCAGTTTATAATGCCATGTGGCATCAGTTCTTTCTTTTGGTTTTAATTCCAGAGCATATTACAAAATTCACATTTCTATACTATTTCTTTAATCTATTCAGACATCTTAGGCCCACAAAGAACAGGGATTGCTCAATGTTTACATTTAGTCTTGCATAAGTACAACATATTTCACTTATCATGGCTTCATGGAACTTACCAGGACTAATAATATTCACCTTTGAATAAGTGTTAAATACTAGACAGCTCAATTTGATAGTGAATGTAAAAATCGGATGCAGTAACTTAACATTGTCTAGCTTGCTATTCATTATTATATCACGTTAACAACTGCGGGACTATGTCAAATAATGGAATGACCACATTGTCGAACATCATCTCATCAACATTGCAGGCTATTGAATCATTCTGACTGAGATTGCATTGCAATAGGGATTAGGAAATTTGCCCTTTTCCCCACTGTAGTGCAGTCTCGGAGTTGGTATATGGCCTGTATTGTCGATAAGACAACATTCGACAATGTGGCCTTTCGATTATTTGACATAGACCCAACAACTACAGTTCAAAAACTCTTTTAGTTTCCCAGCACATGTAGACACTTGCAAAGCCATCCATAGCATTTCTAAACCTTTTTCAAATAAGCTTTTTATTCATTTGAAGATGTTTTCTACGTAAGGTATCAGCTATATGCATTTGCTTTCCAAGTTTAAACTGAAGTTGCAAATCATATTTCTGCAAAGACAGTTATACTTAGAAGTCTTACAAGCACCTTGTGCAAATATTTTAGAAATATACTTTGGCATGTCCTTTAATCAGTCTCCACATTGACTGTGTACCACAGATAACAGCCATGGAATTTAATGATAATCAAAACCTGTAATCAACATCTATTCTTTTTTCTTTTTGAGTGCAGTACATCTGAGCTTCAATTAAAATCCTTGACCCATAAGCTGTTGGTCTACATTCTTGCAGTAATCAGACCCATAGCAATTTTGTCTCCAATAGCCAAAATCATGGAAAGATGTGTTCATAAACAATTTCTCCATTACCTCACCCTAAATAACCTATTGACCAAATCCCAACATGGTTTCAGACCCCACCATAGTACTACCACCGCCCTCCTTTCTTTTACTGACTCAATTAATACAAATCGTAATAACTGAAAAATATCTTCCGCTCTCTTTCTTGACTTGTCAAAAGCCTTTGATATGGTCAATCACCAACTACTTCTCCACACGCTAGAAACCTTCCACTTTGACACTTCAGCCCTCAAATGGTTCCTTGCTTATCTCTCTGGAAGGCAACAGGCAGTCCAATGGCAAAATAAGCTCTCTCAACTACTACCCAATACCATAGGTGTTCCCCAAGGCTCCATACTAGGTCCCCTTCTCTTTTCCGTCTTCATAAACAAACTCTATTCAGTCATCCCCAAAGCCATATGCATCCAATATGCAGACAACTCAACCCTTATCTGTTCAGATGTCACTCTCCCTGCTTTAGAAGTAACAACCCAACACTGCTTTGCTACAGTAGAAAAATGGCTCTTTGAGAGGAATCTCATCCTAAACCCAAAAAAAACTAAGTTACTACTATTCTTTCCCACCTCAGCTCGTCCTCTAGTGCAACACAATACACAAGCTAACAATACTACCTTCTCCGTTCAGTCTAAAAACGGGACCATAATTGAACCCGATACCAACACTAAACTACTAGGGGTGACTATTGACAACAAACTTAAATTTGACTTGCATATCAGCCAGACCATAAAAGCTGTAAATAAGAAACTCGGATCCTTGTATAGAATCAAGAACTTCCTAACTCCCAATGCTAAACTAACTATCGCCTGCACTCCATCTCCTCTCCACACTTCTCTATGCCTCACCTGTATTCTCTTTCCTCAACATATGCGATATTAATAAACTATCCGTGACTTACAATCACATTGCCAGATTTATAACAGTGGCTCCTTATAGAACTCACCACTGCCACAATCTAAAGAAACTTGACTGGTTAGAACTATCCAATCTTCTCAAACTAAACCAACTCTCTGTAACATTTAAAATCATTAAGGAACCTGACAAAACCCCTTCACTGACTAACTTACTGACCCCCTACTCTAACCTAAGTAGTCTTCGCTCCTCCAACAGATCTCTGGTCCAAACCATCAAATCCAATAATATGGGCGGCGATGCTCTCTTCGCCAATACAATAGGAAAGGTTTGGAACTCCCTCCCTAACTACTTAAGACTCACTAACTCCCTCTCTCAATTTAAAAAACATCTTATACAATTCTTTAAGGCACATTGGCTATGCTCATGTGCAAATCCAGACTAGTTGCTAATTGAACTACAGCATATCCTATCCTACTTGAACTAGCTAACTGGGGTTCTCCTCTTTTTTGGCATCAAATAATTCGTAAATAAACTGACTACTACCCTATTTAGTTCGTTCTACTGTAATCAGTTTCTCTATGATCACTTGGAACCCTGCAATGGTGTAGAACTTTTTGAACATAGTAACATTATTGTCTCTTGAATTTGTATTGTACTTGTAATTTTGAGCTGGATTCTTTACTGTCTTGTTGATACAATAATCATGCCAAGGAAAGCATAAAGAATGTTAATTTGTTATGCCTTTCATTTATGTACCTGTAAACCTATGTGTTTTCTGTTTTTTCCCTGTGGAGCTTTTCTCCCCGGGCCTCCGCTGAAAATGGACATGTATCCAGTCGGACTATCCCGGTCAACAAATGTAAAATAAATAAATAAATAAATAATACTGGACTAAGAATTTATTGAATACCATCTATATGCAGAGTAATAGGTAACAATACATTTTAGAACTTCAGTCTGGGTGTCACAATAACCAGACATTTAAACATTGTAAAGCATCCTTTTTGGTCCATTGGTCACAGCCATGCGGCATCATATTCTAATAGCTTCCTGCATATTCATAATTGCTTTCTCAGAAACAGGATTCAGTAATTCCGAGGCAAACAGATTTTGCATGTACTTGAGAGAAATTCCATAGGATTGACATTTGCTTTTGTTCAGCTTCAAACTTCTTTACCTTAATCAATCTAGCAGTGTAAAAAAGACACAATTAAAACAAAGGAAATATACCAGATATGCTAGGGGCAGTAGTGTCTATAAAAGTGGAAATTAACTCATTTGATGTAAAGAGAAACATAATGTTAATTTTCATTTAAATAATGACAGCAGCCAGGCGAGTTTGAAGAGAAAAAAAAATTGTCACACAATTAGGTAAATCATTTTTATATATGAGTGATTCATCTCTAATGATTTTACTCTGGTAGGGGGATCTTCCACAGCAGACACTGAGCTTGATTGTATACTCGACCATGGTGGATTACAGCAATCAAACTGAAGTAACCTTTGATCTCAGTTAGTTTCTGTGCTCTTTCTCTTTCACCCTCCCTCTGAAGTTTGTAGAGCAACAAGGAGATGTAGAAGAAAACATTGAAACAAGTGTGGACATAGCTCAAAAATGATATTCCAAAATGGCTGAAAAAACACAGGTTCATAGGAGATTACTAGGCTAATGGCTCAAGAGCCCTTACAATCCTAGCCAGTTTTAACCAGATTTTACTCCATTTTCTATCTCTCTGGGAAAGGTAACAAGGGTCAGTAAGTGTAGTTTTGAACATTTTTACAGACTGCCTCTGTCCATAAGGGACATGCTCGCAAGGTAGAAATTTCCTTAGTTTGGTGACAGGTTGGAACAAGGAATATAATGAATTGAAGACCAACATATCTGGCAAAATTGTTAATGATCATTATTTTCAATTGTTAAATAAAGGTTTAGATATGTCCCAGGTATATACACATCTGAATATCAAGCTGTGAATGACCTAAAATCTTTTTGTATAATAATTAATTTGAAGTTATGGTTTCATGAAAAAATCTAATAGTTATAAGTTATGCTTTGATTTGGTTGTCGTTGTTGTATCTTTCGGCTTTTCCCGGTTAGGGGTCGCCACAGCGGAACTCAGGTCCGCTAATGATTGGCAGTAGATTTTTACGTGCCGAGTTGCCAGCCCTGATGCACAACCTTCAACGAAGGTACGCCCATTCATGCATGTCTCCACACAGACGACGCTTTAGCTGGGAATCGAACAGGACAACTTCTTACTCTGAGGCGACAACACTACCGCAGCACCACCACCGCAGTTATGCTTTGATTTGGTACAATTTCCAATTTCATTTTTCTTCTTTTGAATGTCTATACCACTCTTTAATATAAACATTTGAACAATCAGTCATTAAATGTGGATACAATTTGGAACACCCTTTAATGCATACATTCCATACATGCATTGAGTAAGGATAAATCTCTGGTTATTACACAAGCTGGAAGTGGCTGGGGAAAGCATTTGGGACAAATACCTATATGATGATGAAGTCTTTGACAAATTTTTGAATATATTTTTACTGTAAGTTATGTAGTGATCCTATTTTATAATCAGACAAAAATGGTTTCTTTTTCAACTGTTGGGAGCAGGCAAATGTGATGTATATGGTCTTAAAACATGAATTTGTGGTTGTAGAATGGTGTACTCTGTTGTTTCATGTGATTCCTAAATCAAATAGCTCTATGGCATCCAATAGTATCTAGGATAGGATCATATACAGAACCAATTTCTGAACTTTTAGAGAACTGTCTTAAATCATTGTAGACTTTAATCCAATCCATTATCAAAGGCTCTACAAATTTCATTAATCTAATGTCAGATTTTAATGTGGATTGCTATTGGTATTTGTGCACATTGGATGTAAATTCACTTTACATGAGTATTCCACATGAGGGGGTTAGAAGCCATTAAATACTGGCTTGACATACCTGACTTATATCCTCTTGAACTTACAGATTTTTCTCTTACAGCTCACTGAGTTTGTATTAGCACACACACACACACACACACACACACACACACACACACACACACACACACAGACATATAATTTTAATTAACAATATTACTTTCAATGATATGAGGGCTGTCTATCCCCCCATGTATTCTATTTTTTTCATGGGATATTTTGAGGTCAAATAAGTTTATGGTAACAAAAAAAAAAAAAAAAAAAAAAGCATCCGAGCAAAATGAATATGTCACATACATACCTGAGCAGATGTTGG
>NC_056733.1:1212218419-1212310919 GCF_019279795.1 Protopterus annectens | reverse complement strand
AATCATTTGATGTAGTCTCCCTCAAACTTCTGTTCACAGAACTTGCCACTTTTGGACTCACTCTGCTACATCCTCCACCCCCATTATATCATTGTTTACTAAGTACCTATCGATCAGGACTCAGTCTGTACTTTGGAAAAACACCTACTCATCCTTCCTATACAATAGCCTCAAAGTCCCTCAAGGCTTAATCCTCAATACCTTTGTTTTCCACATTTTGATAAATGACGTAACTAAAGTAATTGACTGTGGAATAATTATACAATACGCCAATGATTCCACAGTTATAACTCATGCCCATTTCCACTGAAAAACTCCAAGAATTAGCTCAAAGAAGTTTCTCTCAATTAGAGCACTGGCTAAACTCTTAATAGCTAATATTAGACTTACGATGTTATCAAATAAAAATCCATCTAAAACTGAACCCCCCCAACCACTGTCTCCAGTAATGACACCATTCTCAATGTAGTCAACCCCTTCAAACTCGCAGGAGTTATCATTGGCAACAAATGAAGTTTTGATCATCACTTCAGTTATGCTAGTGCAAAAACTAACCCAAGTTTGTCATGTTATACAGAGTAAAACAATTTCTAACCTCTCAATCCCAACTCCACACTGAACAATCTATTCTCCCCCCAGGTTTGCAGTATAGTGCCCCACTTCCAACAAAGCCTCCATAAGTAAACTTTCAAGTACCTACATTGAAATTGCTAAACTTGCCAGTAATCTTCCTCACAGAACCCATCAATGTATCCCCCTCCTTTAATTGCAATGGCTAGAGCTTTGCAACTTTCTTGATTATGCACAACGAAAAACAGCAGTTACTATTCTAAACACTCCAAGTAGATCCCCAGCTATCCAAAATCTAATAACTCTGTACACCCCAAAAAGAGAACTTAGATCCAGGGACTTAATTTGTCATTCCTCTCCCAGACATAGCTTTGGGAAGTATGTATAATCGGTACATGTTGCAAAACTATGGAATTCTCTCCCACCCCTACTGACTACAAAAATAAACTATGCACAATTCCAATACTGCCTAAAGGTGTACCTCTCTCCTACCGGACACTGCCACTGTACTAACACCTGATCAGCACTCCTTATTAATCCCCAGGTGTCCCCTACCTTTCCATCTCCCTGGGTCTTGTAAATACTTCCCTATTCAACCTCCTAACCTTTTGCACACCTACTTATAACCAAAACAAACTCTCACCAAACTGTAAGTGCTTTTCCTCTCTCCCACCCTTCATTCTCCCTGAAATCCATCCCTTTCCCCTACTCCTTTCCTTCGTCTTCATGATCGGTTCCACACTTAACTTCTCTATGTTCATCACCTCTGTAGAACCATATCCTCTCACCTTACTATGCCTCCCACCAAACCTCTCATTATCGTTTACCCCAGCATTGCCCTTTCTGCCATATTGTTACTCAAAACCACATCTCTCCTCAAGCTCCCTCTAACTCCTTCCTCCATTACTCCACTTCATAATCGATATCTGTTCTCCCTCTTTCTCAGAAATCAACAATCCTTTTGAATCTTTTGATGCTGTTTGTAAATCCTTCAACTGTAACTATTCTTTTAAAATTTTTAATTGCTTCATTATTTGTTGTTTTTAAATTCTACAATCTGCAACTACAATTTTTAAACTATTAATTGCTTCATTCACAACAAACAACTGAAGATAATATTGGTTTTATATCCTATTGTACATTTTTATTCCTCTTTTCTCCCTTAGATTATGCTGAAAATATGTTCTTACTTTATCAGACTATCCTAGTTACACACACATATATAGATATTTTGTCAAATTTCCATTTGTTCGACAGAGTGAACAGTGCAGAAATTTGGTTAAGTGTACAAATGAGCAAGTGCTCATAATATTTAGTGCAGTACGTCAAAAGGAGGAATATTTGTAATAGGTATGTTTGTGTTTTGGATTTAATGGATAATGTTTCAGATATACTGATAGTTTTGGATTTAATGGATAAAGTTTCAGATATACTGATAGTTTAGGCATTGGGAGCTGAAGGTCTGAGTGTGTGTGTGTGTGTGTGTGTGTGTGTGTGTGTGTGTGTGTGTGTGTGTGTGTGTGTGTGTGTGTGTGTTTGAGGGTTAGAGTAAGGGCTAAGAAAAGGGATAGATTTAGTGTTGTGCGTGTTTGTTCCTGTATGTAGTGCATGTCAAAGCTGTCTTGTATAAGGGCATTATTACAGAATTTTTTTTTCTAAAGCAAGGTGTAGTGTTAGGATTGGGAGAATGGTTAGGGTTGACACATTACTAAGATGGTGCAGGGACATGAATAACAAATGTGTATCCATGAAGGAAGACTAACAAGGAAAAGTGATAGCATAGGGGAAGATATACGATATGCAATGTTCACAGCAGATGGTTTTAATGAATATGTGGAGATATATGAGCAAAATATGGGAAAGTAATGTGTGAGAGAAGGTTATGTTATATGGCCAGACAGAGAGAGCACTTGCATGCACCTTGACATTTGAGATGGGTTTTCAGTTCTGAATGGAATTGATGAATGATCTTTAAGATAGATGTGGGTGAAATTGCCACAGTTTGGGGGTGAGCATTTCATTCATCTGTTTTTGCACCTTTTTGAGGACAATTTTTTTGCATTTATTCCAGTGGATTATGGTACAGCACTAGTCTTTTTTTTACATAGGAAGTCCTACTAGTGCGGCAGTTAGGCTTCTTTGAATAATAGAAGTATAAAGGTATAATAGCATCAGGGTTCTTTCTGTTAAGGGTTGGAGTGTCATTCCCAATCCTATTACTGCGGGTTCCTCGGGTAAGTTAGGAAAGTGTTTTGCTTCTCTTTTAGTTGTTGGTATTTTTACAGTATAGGTTGGGTGGGTCCCAGACAGCTAAGGTCTAGGGCTTTGGACTAGTTTTGTGGATGCCTTCAACAGCTTAGAATTTTAAAGCACATTTGATTTTTGTTTTTTGTATTACTTTTCTTTTTTTTTTAATACTAGTATTTATTGATTGATTGATTGATTGATTGATTGATTGATTGATTGATTGACTGATTGATTATGATGAACTTTTCATGGATTTCTTCAAAAGCAAAGTGTATATGTATGAATACATATTGGGGAAATGTTGCATTTATTTATTTGCTTATTTTGTTTTCAGTTATATTTTATTTTATTTTATTTATTTTCCATTTGGTAACGAGGTAGGAGGGCTGATCTGAAGACCCTTTTCAGCCACAATCCAGGTAAAACGTGGCAACATTAAGACAGAAAAACAATTAATCAACAGTTCACGTAGCAGAAGAGTTCACATTGCACATTGAAGATGACAACAGAAATGCAGATGTACAGTCTTTCTGAGTAATCATATCAGTATTCCTGAGTGGGACAACAAATTAAATATGGATTAAATCCATACTTCAGCAGCAAATCAGGATAGTGCAGTAATATCCCAGATTTTGAAGTTACAGAGTAGCTTATAGCAGATTAGCATCAGAAAGTAACACATCACTTAGTAGGATAGACATATATTACTGAAGTGATAAATGAGTATGTGGACCATATATTACTGAAGTAATAAATGAGTATGTGGACCATATATTACTGAAGTAATAAATGAGTATGTGGAGGATTAGAGTTTTGTTTGGGTTGAAGCAGTTAGTATTCATAGGGTTTAATTAGTTTATTTATTATTTTATTTATGTAATTATTTTTTTAATTCACATATATGTATATATATTAGATGTTGATGTAAGTGTATGTATTATCTGATAATCTGAAGAGTATTTTATAATGTAGTTTTTTTTTTTTGGGGGGGGGCTGTACGTAAAACATGATTTCATTGTGGTTAAGCCACTTGTGTATTTTAGTGAAACGATGCCATGTATGGCCATCCAGGTCATGGCTGAGAGTTCAAACCAAGTATGGTCCACTGAAGAAGGTAATGACAATAACAAAGCAAAAGAAGTGAAATAGTTTTTGGTGATCTGCAGCACCTTCTGGAAGCAACAGAAAAAGATAACACTTTCATGACAGGTGACTGGAATGCTAAACTTGGTAGACAAAGAAGAACTGGTGTAATGGGAAATTTGACCTTGGTCTATGAAATGTAAAATGAAGAAAAAGTACAGTTCTTCCAAGATAATTAATTGGTCATTGCAACCAAGCCTTCTTCTTCAGCATCCTAAGAGATGTCTTTACTCATGGATATCAGCAGGCATTTATCACCAAAATCAGGTTGAGAATATGCTTTGCTGATAGAGATGAAAGAGTGCAGCACAGGTAGCAAAACCAAAACTTAGAGCTGACTGTGAGTCAGACTATCAGCCTCCTATCAGAAAATGTAGAATTAAATGAAAAAAAAAAGACTCCAGATTAACTAAGTATGAGCTCATCAGTATTCCACAGAAATATGTAGTAGAAATAAAAGATTTAAGAGATTAAACCTGAAGGATACAGTGTCTGGAGAGGTATGGACACAAGTTTGCCATAGTACCCAGGAGAAGGTAACATAGAGGATTATGACTGGGTCTTCAGTAATAACCAGATTACTATATGTTCAAGATATGGATACCAAGAAATTCACCTTAACAGCAAAACTCAAAATGTGAATCTAGGCATCTATGTTGAGAATGCATAAAAGATGTTTATGATGGGAGGCCAGATCATAATTTTTGTGTAGTAAATGGAACTTAATCTACTCTGTGAACTACCAGTTACAGAAAAAAAGGAGAAAGTATATAACATGACGTGTTTTATCAGCTTTAGAAGCTGGTAAAGCACTTTGCCAGATCTGTCAAGTAGACGGCAGGCTACCTTTCAACCTAATTTACTTTAAGAAATCTGGACAAATCCAAAAATAGTGGAGGTACAAACAATAAAATTATGGGTATATTTTAAATATTGCTCAAATTCACTTAAAAAGTTAAGAGATCAACAGATTTTGTATGAGCAATTATTTTCTGAACAAGTTTCTGAACAATATGAAGTATGACTGATAGTAACCCTTATTAATTTACCACAAAATCAAACATTTTAGAAGGGAGAGGACAAAAATAGGAGGCAAAATCAGGGACATTCTGTACATCAGGTACAGTTGAGATATACAGCAATCAGAAAAAAAACACTTCTATGGCAGGAGGTACAAACAACTCTTAAAAGCTGTTAGACACTTTATTCTGTCACACTTTCTGTTTAAATGTGTGGCAGCATGAATTTCTGTTTTACCACCAGTCACTATTCATTTTCACCTGGTAATGTCTGCTCTTAGTCTGTAGTGTGAGACCCGATCTTGACAATTCTTAGGATGCCCTTAACAGGATTAGTTAAACACTCCTAGGCATTGTTAAGATCAGGTCTCACAGTAGGGAAGCTTTTAATAAGTTTATTTTGTTCTCATTTTTGAAACACAGTTGCTGAGATATATGCACTATAAAAATATTCCAAACAGGAAGAAGATTAAGAAGACAAAATGGTTGTCAGTGCTGGCGTTAGATGTGGCTGAGGAATGGAGGAAAGCAAAAAGGTAGGGGAGATGTTAAAAAATATACTGAACTGAATGTTGAGTTTTACTGAATAGCAAAAAGAGATGAAGAGGCATATTTAAACAAGTAGTGCAAAGAACTGAAAGAAGGTAATACAACAGAAAAGAAAGATCTCTTAACTAATATTAGAGGTATTAAGTGAAACTTCCAGGTAACATGGGTATGATGGAAGACAAGGATGGGAAGGACCTAGCAAAAGATGAACATATAAGACTGTGTGGCAGGAAATTAAAGGACTACATCAGAAGGACCCTAACATAACTGACACATAGTGTGGTATGTTCTCTGCTCTAGAGCCAAGCAACCTGGAGAGTGAAGTTGAACAGGCCCTATAAAGCCCCCTAGTAATATAGCTGTATAAAGTAAAGGAATTGCTGTTAAATTGCTTAAAATCTTACAAAATGGTGGTTTCACTTTTGAGTGGAATTTGAGGGCAAACTTGGAAAACAAAACAGTAGTTATTTTACTGGGGAAGGTCAGTTTATATTACATTCCCAAAACTGGTAAGTGCAAAGAGAACTAAAATCATCACATAACTAGTTACTTTGTATGCTTACAAGGTAATATTCAAGATCCTGCAATCAAGACTCCAGTAATTTGCAGACCAAGAACTGCCAGATGTACAAGCTGGTTTTATAACAGGTTCTGGTACCAAACATCAAATTGTTAACATCCACTGGATAACATAGAAATCAAGAAAGTTCCAGGAAAAAAAATTACTGATTTACTGACTAACACCAAAGCTTGTGGGTGTGTGAATCATAATTCACTGTGGTAAGTTCATAGGCAACTCTGGATATCAGGTCACTTTATTTGCCTGCCAAGGAGTCTGTATGCACAAGAAGTGGCAACATTTAGAACCAAATATGGAATAACTGACTGAATATTAAACAAAATATTAACAGCCTAAGATATGCAGCTGGATTCATAGGTTCATAGGTAAGTAGTAAGCTAGTTGCCTTTGCAGACCATTTTAAGCCTATCCAGTTTCCTTTTAGTGCTTGAAATAACCTATCCCATTTGGTTATAGACTGGCCTTACCCATCCCATGTTTGATAATTATATATTACCCATAATGACAATACTGGGACCATACCATAGATAATTTGAGGAAATCCGTGCAGGGGATAAAGCATTTATAAGCTGCCCATTAGTAGTACAGGGGTCATTCCTGGGGTAAATGGCCAGGGATGAACTTTGTTTTATGTGGTTAGGGAGTCTGTTCCAAAGCAAAGGTATCCTCTGTAAGATATACCTTTCCCTCCAAACCATTTTGTTGATGTTCCAGAAAAGGTTTACATCCCTAGATTGAGTATTTCTGATGTAATTTGACTTGGTGATGTGCAGTAAATCCATCAGTAATGGGTCGGAGGATAATACCACTCTAATGCTTTAGGTGGGGACGAGTTGAAAAGCTTGTTTGTTATGGTGAAAGTAGAAAGTATAAGAAATTGTTTGCCTCTTGACACCAATAAATAAATGAATAAAAAGTTTCCATCTTGCCCAATCAATTCTTTGTAAACAGGCAGGACAGAACTGGGGACAGTGACATATTTTATTTTCCAGAGTCAAAGATTTCTGCAGCTTGTGATTGTAGCCATGAAAACTGGAAGACACAAGTTCCTTGAAAGTAAAGTTATTGTGAATCTGGGTTATATTTTGAAGACTAAGGAAACTGCATTATAAACAAAGTTCAATATAATCAAATGTATGATTTCCCCATTAACAACATATGTGTATTAGAGCTGGACTATAAGTAATGTTGTATGCCTGAAAATGGATGCCTTAAACTGTAGTATTAGAGAAAAAATTGGGAATATTGTGGACAGCAAGAGAATCAATTCAGACAACATGCAAAGAAATGAACCCAAACTGTTCACTGAAAGATTTGAAAGTAAAATTAAAACTCAGATTCTTTGACCACATTCAGTGATACTGATTTACAGTTCTCACAAAACTGAAATTCCATTTTTATAAGATGAAATCAAGCAATTATGTACATGATTTTTAAGTGTAATTTTCAGTCTTTAATCTGATTTTCATTATAATTTTCTAACACATCTACATATATGCAAAATTAAAGAAGAGTCTCAATACAAACATATAGCAAAGTAAGATATCAGTATTAGAAGTAGCAAATATGAGAAGTAATATAGGTTCATAGGACATTACTAGGCTAATGGCTCAAGAACCCTTACAAGCCTAACCAGTTTTACCCAGATTTTACCCAATTTTCTATCCCTAGGGGAAAAATAACAAGGGTCAGCAAACAGGGTTTTGACGATTTTTACAGACTGCATCTGTCTATAAGGGACATGGGAGCCATCGTAGGAGTGAATTTGAGCTTTCCCATCCATCAGTCTAGATTGTGCTTCAGGATGGTCAGGGAAGTTCTCTGCGTCACATGAATAGGAAGCCTATTCCAGAGGAGGGGCAATCTCTGGGACACATATCTGTCTCTCCAGCATGATCTATTCATATCAGAGATCAGGTTTAGATCTTTGGAGCTGGTAACCCTTGTGCAATCAGTTTTGTGAATATGCAATATTTCTATCAGGGCAGGGTCAGAGACTACCTTGTAGGTGAGACAATGATTACCCCTCAGTAATTGGTAAGAAACTGAATACAGTGAGAGGGCTTTTAATCAGTCCACATATGGCATGCTGGTTATACAGTGTATTTTTTTTTTGAGAAACCTCTGAGGGCACTTTAACTGTTGCAGTTGCCTGGCAAGGTACATGCCAAAGAGTGCATTGCACTCAATTATCTGATGAGAGCTGTGTACAGTGGTACTATGACATCTTTAGATCTGGATGCCATGCCCTTACTTATAAGCTGAGCCTCATAGAAGGATTTCTTCACCCTCATGGACACATGGTGGTCAAAGTTCAAATTACTATCTGAGTACCCAGATCTCTCACCACTGGGTCCACACTCAGGGGGGTGCTATCAAGGTTGCAATTTGCAGGGTATTTGAGTTCCCAAAGGGTATTATTATTATGCGCTTCTATTACATTTAGTTTGAGGCTATGGCTCTGACACCAATCATTAGTCTGCATAAGACCTTTCTGTAGGATATCAACATCATTTGAGGAGTCAGTGATTACCCCTAACTTGCAGTCATCAGTAAACTTGGTCAGTCAAAGGAAATGTACATTTGCCTTGACATCTGAGAAATAAATTCCAAACAAGAGGGGATCCAGCACTGAGTCCTGTGGTACTCAGCTGGTGACTGGCCTCTTGCTGGATGTGGATTCCCCCACTCTACCAACGTGTCCTATCTGTGAGCCATTTAGCTATTATGCCCAATTTTGTGAGTACAGTGGAGTACTGTGTCAGATGTCTTGGCCAGGTTGAGGTAGCTGGTATGTATTGTCTTACCCTCATCCATGGCCTTGGTGACCACCTCAAAGCAGTCCACCAGATTGAGCAGGCAGGACCTGCCCTTAATAAAGCTGAACTGAGTTGGGTCTAGTTTGGAGATTTCTTATGTGATAGTTAATCAGGTCCATGATTATCCTTTCCATAGCCTTGCATATGAGTCTATTCAGATTTATTTGTCAGTAATTTCTTGGGTCAGTTGATGGTCCCCCTTTCTGCAGAGGAATGACTATTGCTGTCCTCCACTCTACTGGACAAAGCCTGTCTGGAGAGTGTGGTTAAATAGCGATCCAAGTCGGTCTACTAGTTTATGTTTCAAAATATTTATTAAGCACTCTGGGATTCCATCAGGGCCCATTGATACCATGTTTCTAGCTTTGGAGAGTACAGTTATGACCTGTTCTTTTGTGATAACAGGCAAAGGAATGGTAGGGGGTATTTTATGGGGAGTGATCAGAGGTGATGAAGGAGTGAAATCTAAGCTGAATTTATTGGCCAGCAGGTTTGCTATTTCTTCTGGATGAGAATAACTAGTGCCATCTACAGCCAACTCAGCACATTGTTAAGTATTTCCCTTAAGATTTCCGACAAAACAAAAAAATGCTTTGTGGTTATCCTTTAGTTAGGAGGCTATTTTAATATCGTATTTAGCTTCTGAAGATGTGACTAGTTCCCTGATTTGCCTGTTGAGACTGCTGAGGGATATTTTTCTCTATTGTGCTTCCTCCCACTTACTTTTAGACACAAAATTCTTCCTTCAGTTTTATAGTCTATTTTTATTTATTTATTTATTCTTTATTTTACATTTGTTTACCGGGAAATTCTGACTGGACGCAGCTCCTTTTTCAGCGGATGCCCAGGGAGAAAAGCTCCACATCCTGTACATGATAAATAGAGATACAAAGTTGCAGCAATAGTAAACAACATTACAGGTTGTTGGCTTTAATACAATAAGATATTGATTATCAACAGTATATACAGTAAATGTTGCAAGTTAAGATAGTTTCTTGTCATTTATAATATTAGTAACAAAGTTGTCAGACAAGATTTTAAAGTATGTAAAGACAACTAGCTATTTCTGACTGTGGTTAGTAGTGACGGTAGTATAGTTCACTTAAGAGTCTAGGTGAGGAGGTAAGGGGGGGGTGTTAGTCTGGATTAGAACAAGGATAAAGCCTTTATGCCAGGGAGTCCACCAGGGTGTTTTTTTTCCCAACTAGATATGGGTTTAGTTTGGTCAAGTACTGCCATTTCTATACAGTTTAAGTGGTTGTACATGACATTTGTGTATACTTCTCCATAGGCCTCCACGTTCTTGGGGTTAGGGGGAGCTTTAAAATTACCCATGCTATCACTTGATAGGAAGTAATTTGCCTTGGAAAAATTCTTTAGAGTTTTAGGTTTTGATGGGGTGCTACCATTACATTTATTTCAAATGAGACCGATTTATGATCCAATCTTACCAGTCAGGACATTACACTGAGTTGGGGGTGCAATGCTCTGCCATGTTTGTGAGTACTATGTCAAGGATATTTGAGCCCCTAGTGGGAGTGCAGACCAGCTGGTCTAGAGCATTTGTACTGACAATGTCTAGGCATCTCTGAGCCTGCATGTTAGTGATTGTATGTGTTTCCGAGTTTTTGGAAGTGTAGTTAAAATCACCCAAGAGTAGTGTTTTGTGCTGAATGGTAAGTGATTCTAGTAACTTCAGGCATGCAGAGTAGTTTTCATGGTTCATGGTTGTGGACCTGTAGCTAGCAATGATATGGTGGGGGATTTTGCCTACAGTCGGCCAGACATGGAGTAGCTCAAATGACTCATTATGCTTGATCAATCTAGAGCTGTGATTGCTTTTTTATGTAAATGGAAACACCTCCTCCTTTTCAGAGGGTGGCCTGAATGTTTGATAGGCATTGTAGCCTTGCACTGCTGGGGTGCTTTCTGTGGCCTTGAACCAAACCTTTGTAACTGCACAGACATCAGCATTCTCCAGGGCAAGGAGAGCTTCCAGGGAGTGCAGTTTCTTGTTAAGACTCCTAGCACTGAGCAGTAGTACCTTCAGCTTGGCATTAAAAGAATCCATTACACTGGTAGGTCTAGTGGTTTGGCACTGCCTTAAAAAGGGACTATGTTGGTGGCTAATGCCTTGGCCGGTATTAGAAAGTGTAGCGGCAACAGGTGCTGACCATCTCTGGTTTATGTCATTCACACCAACATGGACTATAACTGAGTCAAACTGCTACTTGTGCTTGAGTGACCCGAGTGCCTGTGTGATCATGCACATCCTGGCCCATGACAGGCAACTGACTGTAACCCTCTGTTTATCCAACCTGGTGAGGAGGGCATCCGTGTGTCTCACAATGGAGTCTCCTATGACCAAGATGTTTGAATGCATGGTGTTTCGCCTTAGGGGGTTGCTTGCAGAGACACTGTGATGTGTACTTTTATGCATGGTGGTTGGTGTTTGCTTGGTTTTGTTTGCATGTGGCTTCTAAGGGCAGCATATGGGAGGCCTCTGAGGTTTTGGTTAGGTTGTAATGAATGAGCGCTCTAGCCAAAGTCCATGAAAAAACCATGTTTTTCCTATTCTGTGACAATCCAAATATGGGATTTACTTATATTTATCCTAGAAAAATGGAAAATCAAGGTCCCTGCATATAACTACAACATAGGATTCACTAGAAACTGCACTGATTTGGTACTACTGAAGGCAAAGGTAGAAGGTTACAGCACAGGCTAAGATTAATACCAGTGTTACTGAAGTAATGAATATGAAATTGCAAGAACTTAAAGAAGAACAACTACTTTTTGTTGTTGTGTCTTTCGGCTTTTCCTGGCTAGGGGTCGCCAAAGCAGAACTCCGGTCCGCTAATGATTAGCAGTATATTTTTACGTGCCGAGTTGCCAGCCCTGATGCACAACCTTCAACGAAGGTATGCCCATTCACGCATGTCTCCACACAGAAGATGCTCTAGCTGAGAATCGCACAGGACAACGTCTTACTGTGAGGTGACAATGCTACCACAGCACTACCACACACAACTACAACAATCAATAATGAATGTATGTGCATATTTATTGCTTTTGTTTATTGCTGGGTTTTTAAGTTGCTGTGATTATGCATGTCATTTTTTATGGGTGTGCTTTTATTCTGCTATTGTGTCATGCATGTGGATTTGTATTGTATTTGTGAATAAGTGTGTTACATGTTTTGGTCATTGCTTGTTTATGCTGATTTATGTGAAGGTGTGTGTGGTGATTTGCCTGTTGGTCTTCTGTACATTATTAATGTTGTTTGTGTATGTTTTTTTATGTTATGTGTTGTGTATGTTTCACATTAAGGATGTCTGTGTTTTGAGCTTTTTGTTTTGGGTGTAGGCTTGTTATATTCATTTGGGTTGGGATTATGTGTTTTGGGGATATGATTATTTTATTTGTGCTTGTGTAACATTTTATTTACATTATGTGCTTACAGTACAATGTGAGCAATGTGTACTGTTAGTTTATTACATTAGGTATAACAGTTCCTTGTCATAGTTAGTGTAGGGGTTGCAGTCATTGCTAATGTTATTTAAGTCTAAGGACAGATGTGATCAAAACAAATAAGTGTCTGTGTTCCTAGGTTACCTAAGTAAAGTGTCCCCCCCTGTACTTCTGTGTGTGTAGGGGGGGGGTGGCTAATGCATATAGTTCATAGAGAACACCATGCAGACTCGTGACGTACTTCCACATCATAAAATGTGTGATAAGAAAAATTTACGGATGGGGTACAAGCATTACAAGGCACATGCAAAATTTGCAGTGATGTTGTGAGGTACGATTCTTCTATGTGCCTGAGAGCATTGACTTTATTTATGAAAGCATTTTGTGGTTTCACAAAAGAAAGATATTTATTGCAAAAAACTAAAATTTTCCATCATTTAGGGTCTGTTTCTCAGATCTGCAAGGAAGGACTTGGCACTGATAAGGTTCATGTACTAATGTTTGTTTCCCAGCTACTGTGTGAGGATTAACAGTATGGGGGATAATATATATATATATATATATATATATATATATATATATATATATATATATATATATATATTTAAATGAAATGTTTTTACACTTTTATGCAAAACATTTAGTTTAGATTCATATCTAAAAGCATTTAGTACTAATGCATATCTGTTCACATCATGAAGCTAGACAAGTTTAAAAAATACCCTGTTGTGTTACGTAGTACTTTACATAGCAATCCTTACTTCTGAAAACCCCTTTATGTTGTCAGTCCAGTAAGGACAGGCCTTGTTATGGTTTACACCATTTGAAATAGAGGGGGTATAAGGAAGAGACTTTAAATCATGCCCTAAAAATATTTTTGAGAACAAAAGAGATTCAACCAAAAAAAAAGTATTGTGAACAGAAGGGATTTTATAAGACAGGTTGGAGATTAAATGGTTCCTGCTAATTGCAGGCAGAATTTATATTTTGTCTCTAAATACTCTCCATTCTCTGAGGTAGTGAAAAAGCTAATTTTGGATATTTGGCATGTTGTTTGTATGGATGAGGTAGTGGGGCATTTATTCCCCAGATTTGTGAATTTTTGATATAGTAGGTATTTGAATTTAAAAGAACTTTTAAATATGGCATTATTCTATGTGTCCCAAAAGGTAGCAGGGTCATTTGCTTGTGGGCACTTTAAAGTATGTAGTAAGATTAGGAATATATCTGGTACTAGTATTAATGGGCAAAAATTTACATCTGGGAAAGATTTAATTGTAATTCATGCAGGATGATTTATATTGTGGGGGTGTGGATGCAGTAACATCAAGTGGTATATAAGGCAAAGAAAGAGGCCTGTGAATGGTAGAATAATGGGACATTTGGGGGACATCCGTAATAAGAACAGGAAGAGTCCTGTGGGTGAGCATTTTCATCTGACACATGCTGCTAATGATGGATCTTTTCTCTTCAGCATATTAGCATAACCTCCTTTGTATACAGGGGGGAATATTAATAAAAAAATTTAATGAATTACAGAGTAAAATGATTTTGAATTTTAGAACGATTTATCCAAGGGTCTCAATCTTGAGGTTAAGTTAGCCAAATCAAAAGTGTTTATTTAGGTGTTTATTAAGATGTTAATTTTGTAAATTTTATTTATTTTAATAGGTTATCGTGTTTTGATAAATGGATTATTTTGTATGTGATTGATACATATTTATTGTATGGGGCACTTTAAGAAGGTTAATTGAGATGTAAGTATGGAAGGGTTCACCTGTTATAAATTGTGAGCTTGTGAATGTTTCTGTATTCTGTATGTATGTGCGAAAGTCCGAGGTACCAGATTTATTGGTTGCACAAGTAAAGCTCTTTCAAACCGCTGGTCTCTGTGGCAATTTGTTGTTTTGGGTTTTGGATGCTCATACCCTAGTGGTGTGTTTACTAATGTTCTTTCCCAGCTACTGTGTGAGGATTAACAGTATGGGGGATATTCAGAAAGGCATAGCACTGTTTGAAGCAATGCATGACATGGCCAGATTTTTTATTTTTATCTTCTTGAGTTTCACGTAATGGGGTTGATGTGATTATGTGTGTGTGTGTGTGTGTGTGTGTGTGAATATATATATAGATTAGATTCATATCTAAAAGCATTTCATACTAATGCATATCTATTCACATCATGAAGCTAGACAAGTTTAAAAAATACCTGTTTGTGTTACTTAATAATTTACATAGCAATCCTTACTTCTGAAAATCCCTTTATGTTGTCAGTCCAGTAATGATAGGCCTTGTTATGGTTCATGCCATTTTGTGTCTTTACCTGTTTACCATCACAATTGTGAAAATCACAATCTTGCAAACCATAATCCTGAGACCATAATATCAAAAGACCAAAATGCTGAAGACCACAATGTTGAACTTCTTGACTTGCCCCCTTGCAGAACATATGTTAGTACTTGTTCCTGGGTCCACACCCCTGCAGGATTCATGTTAGCACTCGTTCCTAGGTGCACACTGGTTGAGGGATTCGGTGTTTGAGATTTTTGGACATTGTGGTCATTGCTGCTTTGGTCTTTCGATATTATGGTCTCAGGATTATGATTTTCAAGATTGTGATAGTAAACTGCCTTCACCCAGAGCTGGATCATGGTCAAATGGGGACCTACACAGAGTAATGGATCAGGTACTCCCCCAGCCATTACAGTGTCCCATTACTTGGCTATTTCTCAACATTTACCATAAACATTCTTCAAACTTGTCAGTGAGCATACTATTTTCTTATTTACTTCTACAATGATTAGAGATATTTAAAACTTTTATTTTAAATTTTATAGCACAAACACTGATAGCCATTTGCTAAACAAAATAATACAGGCTCACAATGAAAACAGATTAAGCATAAACAGTAAGCTTTCTGCCCACGAAACTCACATTCATTGGAATGACATTGAAACCCCTATTCAAAGAAAATGCATCTTACCAGTGGTAAGTTTACCTTCGGACTGTTTTCAAACCATATGCCCCTTGCTCACATTTTTAGGACCATTCATACATTTATGTTTTCTTTCATGCACCATCCTGATTGTATTAAATTATATTCATAGGTTCATACTAAGCTAACTGCCCTTGTGAGTCATTTTAAGCCTAACCAATTATCCCTTGTGAGAATCAAACCCTGCACCTTGTATTTGTAAGGCGAAAACCTTAACCATTAGGCCACCCTCCCATAATTCCTTGAGCAATAAAGCAACACTTGTTAGAGTGTTTTAAATTTGTAATTATGAACATTTTTCCAGTAAGCAATGAAGTAAAACTTATGAACCAATAATGACAAAACTACCCATTACAGAACAGTTCAGCCACAAAAGGCCACTCAAATTTCTGTCATTACAATCCACCAATATCAGTCAATATGCATAATATCTGAAGAAGTAAAAGTCATCTGAAAATTCCACATTAAAGAGATCTATAACTAATGAAGAAGTTGCAGCTGATAAACAGGTGTTTCATGTACAAATTCAGTGACTGCTGGCCTTAAAGAATAAATTGCCCATGTTACATTTAAACACACACCTAACCTGTTCTCCATGTTCGCATATCTGTTTCATCTGAACCATTCTCCACTCATCTACTCCATGCTTAAAAGTCCCACACACTCACAGAATTCCAATATTTATGTGTGCATGCCTCTTTAATACGATACAAACACAGATGCTGCAAAAGACACCCACAGAGTGCGTCTTTAAAGAAGAAATGTAACATACACAGAATGCATTCTTAAAAAAGAAATGTTAAGTTTTGTGGCTCTTAAAAACAAATGTAAGTTTTGTAACTCTTAAAAAAGAAATGTAAGTTTTGGGCATCCTCCAATCTGTGGGCACCCCAAGCCAGCGGGCCCTAGGCAACTGCCTAGGTCACCTAGTATTAGATCTGGCTCTACCTTCATTACCTACTGTTTGACCCTTACAAATATGTCCTTTGTCACACAGCACCTTGATAATTGCATCAGATCTTTCTAGTGCATCCATGCTAAAATGTCACTGTATAGCTAAATTATATTATCTCACAAAACTCATAAAGCATTTGTTGTAAGAAGCAGATTGTATATTTGTAAATAAATTGTTTAAAGCAAAATGTGGAAGGCACAGTTACATTTATTGGCTATATTCTAGGACACAGAAGAGGAAAGGCTTGAGTATCATGTCTGCTTTATGTTTTATCTTTCTTTCTCTTACTCTTTCTTAAATATACTGTAAATGGAACATGCATGATAAATAAGCAACATTACACAGGGGCATACTGTTATTAAGCCGCGGTGGTGCAGCGGTAGCGTTCTTGCGTCACAGCAAGAGGTTCTCCCGTTCAATTCTCGGCTGGAGCTCCTTCTGTGTGGAGTCTGCATATCCTCCCCATGGTCAAGTGGCATTCGAAAGACATGTGTAGAATGAGCGTGCCTTCTCTGAAGGTTGGGCGTCGAGCTGGCACCCGTAAAAAATCTACTGCCAATCATTAGCAGACCGGAGTTCCGCTGTGGCGACCCTTAACTGGGAAAAGCCAAAAGAAGAAGAACACAGGAGCATACTATTCAGTCATCACATCAGAACAAGCTCTAGCAAGAGTTATTGGTTGCTACTAGGGCCAGATTTGCAAGTTTAGGACTTGGACAGCAGGTGGGAAAAAAACAACACCTTGTAAAATCTAAATGTCATGCCCTTGCTTTTTATTATATGGCATAACACCTAACACATGCATTAAAGCAGTTATTTGAAAATTGTTTAGAGACTGTCATCTGAAATAAAATTAAGTTGTGTTGTAATGGTTAATTTATAGTTCTGTTTGTAAGTTGTTTATAACTAATAATCTACGGTTTCATGTTAAAGCAAAATTAGTTGTATGTGAGAAAGTATTAAATGTGTGGAAATATATAATACCACAATGCAAAAACTGTACTGAAATTTGATTTGAAACTTCCATAAACTGCATAGCTAGAGATAACAATATATACAGTGCTGTTTCAATGGTAGAAACTAGATCTGAAAGTGACAACTACGGTACCCCAAAATTCTATAATATTTTGAGGAGTGTACTCGTCTCAAATAACAGTAGTTCTGAAGCAATTTCTGAAGTCAGTTAAGTCAAAAGACACTTTTGTGAATGATAATTTGATTGACAGTTCATTTGTGCAAATGTTATATTATGGTAAATGTCTTGTAGTCAAATATCAGTGATATTTTTGCTGCAATAAGTAACTTTAGGGTTAAAGTTGATGTCTCAATGTTTGTACTGGGGTTTTGAATTTTCCTTATTATTTGGATTAGGTGTTTCAAATTAGGCTTCATTTTATGGTCAGGTTTAGAATTAGACTTATGGTTAATTTCGGGGCTAGTCTTAGGTTATGGACAGAGATTAATTATAGGGTTAGAGTCAGAATTAGGATTATATTTATGGCTGTGGTGTCTGTTGAACATTTTGTTTCAAACTTTTTTGAATAACAATGCAGCTTTATTGCTGCCACAAAAACAAAAGAACAAAAGCAAAACATACATCTATATAATCTTCTTCCATTAACATCCATCTTATATAACTTTAGATTTTATAACAACTTCCCTCTCTTTTCCAGCAGTGCAGGATTGTTTCCAGTAAAAACAAAGGACCAGTTTCAAAAAGAGATGCTGAAAGCAGTAAACACTAAGAGTGTAAATGTGATCAGGTGAGGAGTGGGCTGTGTGTATATGTGTGTGTGTGTGTGTGTGTGTGTGTGTGTGTGTGTGTGTGTGTGTGTGTGCGTGTGTGCATGTGTGCGTGTGTGCGTGTGTGTGTGTGTGTGTGTGTGTGTGCATGTGTGTGTGTGTTTGTTTGAATGTATGCATGTGTGTGGGAGAGTTAATGATGGAGGTGCCTGTCCCGGTGCAATGTATCAGCCGCCAGAGATTACTACAGAAAAGTGTTGATTAACACTAGCAGTAACTACAAGTAATTCCAAGACATACAAATTCGACAATAATAAGGTTGTTCCTCATTTACAGCTAATTTATCTCTGAATCTCATTTCATGTGATCGTGGAAACAGTTCTTTTTGATAAACGAAAAGCAAAACGGCTTACAGGTAAAACCCAGTATATAAAAAAGAGAAGTATATGAGAGAAAACACTATACCGGGTACCACACAATAACGTCTTTATTTAAACAAAGTAAAAAGGAGAGGTGAGCGCTTTCGCAACCTTCGTTGCTTCATCAGACAAAGAATTAACTGTTCAACTGCTTGTTTTATATCACTCTCAGTCAAAAAATTTTTTCCAATTAGTGACATCATACAACTTTTGAAAATTTAAAGGCATATATGACAAGAATATTGTAAAATACGCATATAAAATATATATACACAAAAATGTAAAGTATGTTCATATTTATGCATATCTAATTTAAAACAGTTAAATAATCTCATTAAAAATGCATATATATAAAAATGCATATAAATAAAAATGCATAGTATATTCATATTTATGCATATCTAATTTAAAACAATTAAATAATCTCATAAAAATGCATATATATAATATATATATAAAAAATGCATAATACAAAATATATAATAAAAGAAATATATGTATATATATATTTTTATTTTATGCAAAAACTTAATTGTGTTGAAGGCGTCTAGCTTTAAGAAATGGAACCAGTGATGTACAACCATTTAAGCCTGGATATCTATCAGCATTGAGCTTGATAATCCATCTTTGTTCTCGGCTCTCTGTAAAATTTTCTATATCTCCTCCCCTCACATTTCTCTGTATATGTTGTAAAACAAAGAACTTGAAAGAGTGTGAAGGGTCAGTGTTTAAAACATGTTGAGCAAGCGCACTAGTAGTTTTGTTATTTCTGATGTCTCTTATGTGTTCCAATATTCTATCCTTTAAGTTTCTATTTGTTTTTCCTATATAGAAGGCATGACATATTTGGCAGAAACAAAATAAATAACATCTGTGGTTTTACAGTCTGCATATGAATGAGAGTATAGTGTAAAATTTCTAACAGGATGAATATATGGTGTAGTACTATGAATATGTGTACAAGCAGTACAAGACCTACAAGGAAAAGTACCTTTGCGTCTGGAATTATAGGTAGTTTTTTTGACGTCTTTATTACACAATTGTTGTTTTAATGTTAGATTATTTCTGAAACTGAAACTAGGTGCATTACCAATGAAATAATGTAAACAAGGAATCTCATGTAAAATGTGCCAATGTTGTTTAATAATATTTGTATACTGATTAACATTACTAGCATACTGAAAAACCGCTCTAATGCCATTATTTTGTGTATTATTTCTCAAATTACTGCTATCTGACATAATAGAATTAGAAGATTGAAAGTATGCTTTACATTTAGCGTCCCTGAGTGTCCAAGCATCAGAAATTGTTCTATCTATTTCATCCATATGATATCCTCTTCTTAAAAAATCAGTTTTCAATTTATTCAAAGCTAGTACTGCATCATTATCATTGTTGTGTAATCTTAATGTTCTGTATACCTGCCCCTTGAGCACATTTCTTGGAATGTGTCTAGGATGCATACTGGTTTTGTGCAGGTATGTATTTTTCTTCGTGGGTTTGTGAAAAATTTTGCTGGTAAAACCTGTCAACTCTGATTTGATTATATGTACATCTAAGAAATCAATCTCAGATGTAGAAAATTTGTATGTGAATCTCAGAAAATCAGTAGTTGTATGCAAATAGTTAATAAATAATATAAGCTCAGATATATTGCCTTTCCATAATAAAAAAACATCATCCACAAAACGTGTATACCATAAAAGCTGACTAATAAATGGATTCTTATCAGAAAAGACGTGTTTGTTCCCAGAATTTAAGAGATAGATTAGCATAACTATTTGCACATGGTGTGCCCATGGCAACGCCAATCTGTTGCAGAAAGAATTGTTCTTCAAAATATACAACATTATTTTCCAGAATAATCTCTAACAAACTGCATATAAGTTGTACTTTTTCATTGGTGAAGCAATTATTTCTTGTAAGAAAATTTCTAATCATATTAATGCCCCATGTATTCGGGATACTTGTAAACAATGACTCTATATCCATAGTAACAAGAGCAAAGTCATTAATATCTGATAAACTTTCAATTCTAGTATGTAATTTCTCTAGAAACATTTTGGTGTCTCTTAAAATATTTTCACATTTGTCTAAGAGCACATGCAGTGTACTTTCAACATAAATAGACAGTGGTTCTGTACACCAACCAGTGCCTGAGACTATGGGACGCATTGGTGGCAGACTTCTGTCTTTATGAACCTTTGGTAAACCATAAATCTTAGGAATAGTTGGATTCAAGACATTAAAGTATTTAAACAGTGGTTCATCTATTAAATCAGTAATTAATAAGTCAAAAATCAAAAAAGACACTTTATCAATGATGGCATTCACTGTAACTTTTGAGATTCCTCTGTATGTATCATTATTGAGCAGTAACTTATACATTTGTTGTACATACAATTGCTTATCTAAAATAACAATACCTCCACCTTTATCTGCCTGTTTAATAACGACAGAATTCAAGTTCTTTAGTTCATTCAGTGCTCTATATTCACTTGTATTTAAATTTCCATAATAATAGTCACTCAAATTATCATCATATATCTGCCTAAAAGATGTTTCACATATATCAAGGAATCTTTGTATACTCGGGGGAGTATAAGGAATGAAAGTGCTAGGCTGTTTAAACACATTCATATTATTTGTAACATTGTTTGGGAACAAAACTTTTAGAGACAAATTCCTGCCTAATAATTTAAGGTCTTTAATAATTTCTGTAAGATTAGCCTTTCTAGCAGGTATAAATGAAAGGCCCTTATTTAAAACATTCAACTGTTCTGGTGTTAAAATAATAGAGGAAAGGTTCAAAATCAAACCTGTAGTTAAGTCCGTCTCCTCTTCGGAGAATGTACTGCTCCTTCCAGTGAACCCAGTTGCAGTGACTGTCCTTTGTGTACATATTGTTTCATTTGACTCTTCAACACAATTAAGTTTTTGCATAAAATAAAAATATATATATACATATATTTCTTTTATTATATATTTTGTATTATGCATTTTTTATATATATATATATTATATATATGCATTTTTATGAGATTATTTAATTGTTTTAAATTAGATATGCATAAATATGAATATACTATGCATTTTTATTTATATGCATTTTTTATATATATGCATTTTTAATGAGATTATTTAACTGTTTTAAATTAGATATGCATAAATATGAACATACTTTACATTTTTGTGTATATATATATATTATATGCGTATTTTACAATATTCTTGTCATATATGCCTTTAAATTTTCAAAAGTTGTATGATGTCACTAATTGGAAAAAATTTTTTGACTGAGAGTGATATAAAACAAGCAGTTGAACAGTTAATTCTTTGTCTGATGAAGCAACGAAGGTTGCGAAAGCGCTCACCTCTCCTTTTTACTTTGTTTAAATAAAGACGTTATTGTGTGGTACCCGGTATAGTGTTTTCTCTCATAAACAGTTCTTTTTGGCCGTAGCTCTTCCCTCACAAAGACAGATTCTTTAATAACCCCAGGGAAAGCCACATCTCCATTTAAGAAATTCCACCCTGTTTTTCATCATTATTCATATCCCTCAATGTAGAACTAAAGCTGGATGCCATCATCTACAACTCCTTTCTCTCATTTTTCTACATGGGGTCTGTGTTTTGCATTAACTGTCACCATCTTTCTCGATTTAATGCCACTTTCATACCTTCTTGAACCGTAATGTCTGACTGTCATAGGTCTTCTGTCTCACAATGCAATGATCTTTTTGCATGATGCCCTCATTTCCTCTTACTTTCTTACTGTCTGTCCCAAATCTTCTTCATCACGTCTTCTGATTTCCTACCATACCTCTCAACTGTCTAAATTTTTGCAGAATGTCCAGATTTTTGCCTCAGCTCTTTCATCTGTTCCTCATAAAATATTGGTTTTCTGGCAAATCCTAGAGGATTAAAATCACTAAATAATGACATACATGTTTGTTTCAGTCTTCATATCCTTCAGAAAATGCATGCTAATGCAAAATCTATTATTCTATTAACATTTTAAGTTTATGTGAGCAATAATTAAAATATGTCCCTATTTTTAGGCATTTGTCTCCCACATTATGTTAGGCCTTGTCCAGATTTCTTCAGTTAGGAGGTTGACAGGTATTTTTCCTGTACATGTTCCATAACAATTGTAATCCTACCACCAGTCTCAGGTCCTTCATCTGCATCACCTCTAGCTGCTTCAACTACTCTGTTTTCAGTGCCCATGTTTCTGTACCATACAGTAGTGCTGGTTGCAGCAATGTTTTGTACGCCTTACTTTTCAGCTTCTTTGGCATTCTTCTGTCATACACTACACCTGACACTCTATGCCAGTTGACTGCAGCCCCTCTGATTTTATATCTGACTTCCTCATTCAGACTTCTCTTCTCTTTAGCCACCACTCCCAGCTTCTTGAATCTGCAAATCTGTTCCACTATTTTCAGTTCTATCTCAATTTTCAGCTCCTTCTGACTTCCCCCATTTGCTGCCATTACAACTGTCCTTTCTGTTTTCAGTTTTAATCCATGTGCCTTCAGTTTTGCATTCCATTCCTCCAACCTTTGCTGAAGTTCTTGCTCAGAGTCTGCCTGTAATGCCACATTGTCTGCATACAGCAACTTTCTCTGACCTGTTTACTGATGTAGTCCATCACCAGTATGAACAGATGTGAGCTCAGAAATGAACCCTGATGCACACCTGCTCCTACTGTGAACCCCATTGTGAGACCAACTGTTTGCACTTGAATCATTGGGTCCTTGCATATAACTTGCACTATTTCTAGCAAGGTTTCTGGGACTTTGAATCATCACAGGACTGCCCAAATCAGCTTTCTTGGGATCTTGTCATATGCTTCCTCCAAGTCCAGGAATGCCCAGTTGGACTCTTTCTTCATCTCTAGCTTCTTGTCAACTATCTGTCTCACTACAAACATGGGGTCAGTTGTCCGGCATCCTGATCTCTCATCTTACTTTCTACTACTCTGCATATTTGTTTATCAATCGCTGTCTTCAGAATTTTCATGCAGTGCGACAGGCGTTTGATACTTCTATACTGTCCACAGAACAAAAGTTGGATATTGTGCTCCTTAATTAAACTTAAACTATGCCTCTTTGGTTCCATAACTTTAATATTTATCATATTTAATTAACTTTTTACTGCCATTAATCTGTCCCTTTACCATTCTTAGTGCCTCATTCCTGCATTCCACATATACATTCAGCCAATAAAATAGGCTACCTTTATCCAATATATTGACCTAAGATGATGCATGCTGTATACACTACTCAGTCCTTCCCAAACTGCTCCACTCTTTATACATTTGTCTTTTAACTAAATACCTTACCTATCTTTCTAAGTAATACGTAATAGGTGTCTCTCCAAATCATTGTCTGTGGTTCTTTCTATCCCCCTAAGTTTTAGACTCTTAATTTTAATTCATTTATTAGCATCCATTTAATCACTCATAATACATTGCCACTTATATATTTTACACCTTGTGGTCATCCTTATTAATGCCCTAGGACATATTCTTTTACTCTTTTTCCTATCGGTTATGTGTCCCACTTGATTGTGCTCTTTCTTCAACACCCCCATCAGCTTCCCAACAGGACAGAGAAGAAACCATTGGTACCTCATTAACACTTTCTAACTGCTTAGCACCATTTTAAAATGCACAAGCCATAAAAATCACCAAGATACAATATTTTCAGCAGGTTGTTGCTCCTCCTAGAAAGAAAAAACAAATATAATATCATGTTTACCTCTTAAACTGCCAACATTAAGTACCCCAACTGCTGGTGTCCCTCAGCATATATGCATATTCTTTATACCATCATTTCTTCTATCACATCATGGGTCTATATCATAACATTGAAGTTTCAGAACTTCGAATGTTATAATATCAAACCCAAAACTTTGAAGAATAAAAACAGCGATGCAGCGGAACATCGATTTCTTTCACAGGGAAAGAATTTGGTGGGCTATTTCCACGGTTTTGCTATTTCCTCCACTCTGGTGCAATCTCGGAGTTGGCATATTTAAGTAGGGGGGGGTGTGGAGGGCACAGTCCCCCACATTGGGGGTGTGGTTGCCCCCCACATTAGAAATCATTTGTAGTATTTGTGTGTTTCGTGTTTTGTGCTGGAACAGTGATTTTTTCCCAGGGAATAAAAATCGCTGTTCTCAGTCTTCGGGGTTTTCAGCTTTCGTGGTTTTGAGTTCATATTGGACCTGGTCATCACCAACATTGGTGACAGGTGTTCCACACTGGAGGTCAACCCATCACTGGTTAGATCAGACCATAAACTAATCACTCTGGATGTCCACACCACACCACCACCCCCAACCAAGGAAACCACAGTGAAAAACGTTTCTATAGCAAATTTCACCTTACTTAAGACAGAGGTGGTAAGTTTCACAACCCCCATGCTAAAGGATAACAGTGTCCAAGATGCAGGAACCTTTACAAATGCACTCTATGATCACCTACAAGGATGCATGGATCATGCCATCCCTCGAAAAAACAAGACTCACTCCCCTAAGAGAAGGAAACCAGTCTGGTGGACCCCTGCCATAAACAGGCTATACAATAGAAGGAGGAAACTAGTTCAGGAAAAAAAAAAAATCCCAAGAAGGAAAGACATCCCTGATCAGTATCTACGAAACTAAGGTCCCTCATAAAGTCATCCAAGGCTAACTTCGAAAGAAAAATAGCCAAGGATTCGAAAGATAACAACAAAGCCTTCTTTAGCTATGTCAAGATCTAAGTGGCAGCTCACAGATATGCTCTGACCTAGTGCAAAATAGCACAAAATATACTGAACCTACTGATATTGCCAACATCCTGGCAGATAGATTCAGTACAAACTTCACCCCCTCTCACTCCCAAAAGGGCCCACAACAATACCGGAAAAGTGTAGTGTCCCAGAAATCACAGATGCACAGGTGAAAACAGTCCTTTCAAAAGCCAAAAGCACAGCATTAATGGGGCCAGATGGTGTCCCAGGCTGCGTCTTGCATGAACTACAGAATGTACTAACCCCCACCTAAATACACTGCTCAACCTCAGCCTCTCCACAGGCTACGTGCCCATAGAATGGCGCACAACAATGGTTCTTCCGCTCCACAAAGGAGGGGTCACAACTGACCCTGGTAACTATTGCCCCATAAGCCTAACTAGCCTGGTCTGCAAAGCTATGGAGCGCATCATCATGGAACTCATTAACAAAGACATTGGGAACCTCCAAACACTTGACCCAACCCAGTTTGGCTTTGTTAAGTGCAGATCATGCCTACTAAACCTGGTTGACTTTTTTGAGACAATAACAAAGCCATAGATGAGGGGAAGGTGGTTCACACAGCCTACCTTGACCGCGCCAAGGCTTTTGACACCATTCCCCACTCAGGAATTATAGAAAAACTCACCAGCCTGAGCATAAACCCCTACATCACGAGATGGGTTGCCAAGTGGCTTACAGACAGAACTCACATGGTAAGAATAGCAGGCTCCAGGTCCGACTCTAAACCAGTCACAAGTGGTGTCCCACAAGGCTCGGTCCTGGAACCCCTGCTGTTCAGCATATACTTCTCAAAAGTACAGGCAAACACATTAGGACTATGGCTAACCAAGTTCGCCGATGACTGCAAACTGGGAACCATAATTGACTCTCCGGCTGACACGGACATTCTCCAAAAGGGCCTTACTGAGACAGACAGCTGGTGTCAAAGTCATGGTCTCAAGCTAAATGCCAGAAAATGCATAATCATCCCGTTTGGGAAAAACAAAACACCCATGAATTACCACATAGGTGGCAGCCCCCTTAATACAGAAGAGGTAATAAGAGATCTGGGGACCCAGATAGATAGTAATCTCTCCTTTGACAATCATATTGCCAAAGTAGTTAGGAAATCCTTCTATGTAGCCCATCTAATTACTAAAGGGTTTGCATCTAGAAATAAAGAGTTTATAGTGTCCCTCTACTCGTCACTCAACAGACCCATCATAGAATACAATGCCCCATTTGGGATGTACCTCACAAGACACTTCCAACAGCTGGAAAGACCACAAAAGTACCTCACCAAGAGGATTACTGGCCTCAAACATATGTCCTATGCAGTCCGACTGGAAAAACTCCGGCTGTACTCAGTGGCATATCGTTTACTCAGAGATGATCTCTGCCTGACTTACAAAGCCATGTCCAACTCAGAATTGATGGACATGCTCCACCTAAATAAATCCAAGTCACTGTGAGCCACTCGCTCTAGTGAGCTAAACCTCACCACAACAATAAATTGAACATGCTGGAGGGATAGATTCCTGTCACAGAGACTCCACATGCTTTGAAACAAAATTCCTAAATACATTAGGCAGAGCCCCTCACTAACACTCTTCAAGAGAAACCTTGACGAGTGGACGGGTAACGGAAAATTCACCCCTGGGATCACTTCATTGGTTCTTCTTGACAGAGGCTCAGTTAATTAAGCAATGGGGTGGCGAAAGCTGACACACTCTGGCTAGGTTTCTAAATGCCCGTGTGCAGATAGCCCGCCTAGTACCTACCTACCTATGAACTTATGAACCTATGAATATTATAACATTCAAAGTTTTGCAACTTCAATGTTACGATATAGACCCCACATCACTTAGTTGTTTGAGATATCACTTTCATTTTTACACTATGTATTTTCTACCCCTTAGCAGCCATCTTTATGTTTAATAATTGAATTTCTGTTTTATTCTATGACATTACCATTTGTGTAATCATATCCAACTTTTTTCATCATAGAATTTCAACCCTGCAGGCAGCCTTTTATTTTCTTTATTTGCTAAGGTGAACAAACAACACTTATACAGTGGCCTTAAGATACCTAACATGTTACTTAAAATATATTTATAACATTTATTATTAATGTGAGCATTTTATCAAACATTATAACCTAAAGTAATTTACTGTCAAATGAATGAGATTATGAACCATTCCTTTACAATAATACTTCTTTCAAAAAATGTATTTTATTTTGTCTGTCATAGTTAACAATGTAAGGTTTTAAATTATCAATAACTGATCCTAATGTGAAAAAGGAAAAAAAATCTTAGGTTTTCAAAGTTCATTGTAGGTCCAAATATGTATTCACAAACCATAGTGCCCTTCTGTACACCCAGGTTTAACTTCCCCAAAGTACTAATATATTACATTTCTGGGAGAATTAATTTGCAGCTATACTCTGACACTTAAAAAAAATCTTACATTATTCAAACTGAAAGCATACTTCTCAACCTCTAACCTCAAGAAACCAGAAAAAAAGCAAAAAATAATTTGGCGACAAAGGCCAAAAAATGGGAAAAATTTAAAATATTGCTCTGATATACTTAAATATTTGCCAGGGGTGGTGGGCAGCCACAGCACAGAGGCAAAGCAGATAGCATTGTCACCTCAAAAGAGTATCCCTGGTTCAGTTCTTGGCTGCAGTGCCTTCTGTGCAAAGTCTACATATCCTCCATGTGTTCGCATGGGTTTCCTCCCACATTCCAAAGGCATGAAGTAGGTGGATTGAACACTGTAAATTGGCCACAGGTGTGAGGGTGCATGCAAATGTGTAGTGTGGATGAACTACCCTGGAAGGACTAGCCACATAGTGGTGTAAACCTTGACATCAGATGATTATCACTGTTGAAGTGACACCCCAACACCATGCAAAAAAATGGGTAAAAGGGGTTGTGGATGGATGGATTGATCGATACTTAAATATTTGCCAGAATAATAGTTTTTGTGTTACTATGAATTTTTGAAGGATATGAAGTCTGAAATTCAAACGAGTGTCATTATTATTTGACTTCATCCCTCAGTGATATGCCAGAAAACCACAAATTTTATGAGGGACAGACCAGAAATATGAGGCAAAAATCTGGACATTTTGTGAAAATCTGGACAGCTGAGAGGTATAACTGAAATAATGCCAGGTGTGAACTGCAGATACACAAAGAGAAAAGGCAGTCACTCATCTGTATAGTGTGCTCAACATATAATCAAGTTCTAATAGGCTTTGCAAACCCCGATTGGCAGTTACCATCATTTGCCATTTTACTGTCTAATTTTGTGAAACAATGGAATAGCTCATAAATTAATAAATCCCTCTCAAGTCACTAAAAAAGTTTAACTTAATAGTACACTCCAGGTAAAAGCATAGTTCAAATAATCCACATTTGCCACATTTTAAGATATGAATGCTGGCTGGTCTTGTATAAATCTGTAGTCTTTCAACTCCCTCAGAGTACGAATTCATGTCGTATTTCACAAAGTATAAAATCATCTCATTACAGGTTTCCCTCTTTTGAACAGGGCAGTATTCCATTGTGAACGGGGCAGTATTCCATTGTGAACAGGGCAGTGTTTTCTTGTGAACAGGGCAGTATTCCATTGTGAACAGGGCAGTATTCCATTGTGAACAGGGCAGTATTCTCTTGTGAACAGGGCAGTGTTATCCTGTGAACAGGGCAGTGTTCTCTTGTGAACAGGACAGTATGCCATTGTGAACAGGGCAGTATTCTCTTGTGAACAGGGCAGTGTTATCCTGTGAATAGGGCAGTGTTCTCTTGTGAACAGGACAGTATGCCATTGTGAATAGGGCAGTATTGTCTTATGAACAGGGCAGTATTCCATTGTGAACAGGGCAGTATTCTCTTGTGAACAGGGCAGTGTTCTCTTGTGAGCAGGACAGTATGCCATTGTGAACAGGGCAGTATTCTCTTGTGAACAGGGCAGTATTATCCTGTGAACAGGGCAGTGTTCTCTTGTGAACAGGACAGTATGCCATTGTGAATAGGGCAGTATTGTCTTACGAACAGGGCAGTATTCCATTGTGAACAGGGCAGTATTCTCTTGTGAACAGGGTAGTGTTATCCTGTGAACAGGGCAGTGTTCTCTTGTGAACAGGACAGTATGCCATTGTGAATAGGGCAGTATTGTCTTACGAACAGGGCAGTATTCCATTGTGAACAGGGCAGTATTCTCTTGTGAACAGGGCAGTGTTATCCTGTGAACAGGGCAGTGTTCTCTTGTGAACAGGACAGTATGCCATTGTGAATAGGGCAGAATTCTCTCTATCATACTTGACCTTCCACACCAGTCTTCTTTCTCTTCCCACAATGTATCATTCTCTCAATATAATCATGTCATTCCTGTTTACTTTACTTTCCCCTATTCCTGGCTCACTGGTAGCTCCTTTATTTACTCAGTCACCTTATCAGAATTCATGAACATTGGCACTTTGTTCTCCCAAAATACCTTTAATATTGTAGGAAGCAGCAACATCAATTTTAGTCCCTTATATTTATACTCTGTCATCACATCCAGAAATTGAGAACGGCTCCTTATGGTTGCCTCCATATAATTTTGCTCCAAAAAGACCATTGCCCTGTCACTGCCAGTTTTCGACCTGGCTGTCATAATTTCTACTAAACTTGTTTGTCTCATAACAAACCAAAACGCCAATCAATACTGGTCTGAGTTTTCTGTATCTTACATCCGTTTCTGGCAGTTGCAAGCATTTTGCTGACACACACCCAAACTGTCTTTGGTATAACTTAACTAGTCCATTCTACTTTACCTCTCACATAATCCAGCAAGGCTTTTCATGACTATACTATAATATATATATATATATATATATATATATATATATATATGAAATCATCTTTTTTATAACAAAGGAATTTATTTAATTTTAAATACTTTAAAAAATATTTATTTTGTCACATCTTCTGCAAATTTGATTAATAAGAGCACATTATTTATCATATTTTAGCTACACATGGTGCAGTGGGATATGTTTTCCTTGCTTTTTATATTACCATAAATATCTTGACTACTTTCCATTTTATTTTTATCCATTTTCAGCTCTTCCAGCTCACAAACCTCTCCTCACACGTAGCTTTTCAGTGAGCTCTTTTAAATTGTGATAAGATCATTTCATTCAGTGTGAACACATTAGTTACTGTATTTAATGCTACATCTGAATATTTCTATAATGTACTCTTTGACATTATTTCAGAAATGACATAATACTTTCTCATAATAATTCATACTCTTTGGTCCAGATCTTTGATGCAGTAATGTAAGCATCATTAAACTCACATCTTGCATCCTCAAAAAAGAACTGTGTCTCTGAAACTTTTATCTCATTGCTGTAATATTTTCTCTTTCTCCCTCTTAAAACTCAAATGTATTATAAACACTCAGGGATTCTTCTCATGTTGCACACAGAGTCATAGAATACTGTACTTTTACACACTTCTCAGATATTCCTCTCACAGTAAGGAACAAATTAAATTTCTGGATCTCCAATTTCCAGTTCTCAGACAAATGACCCTGAAAAGAACATGCGAGATGTTAGCAGGCCACTACAGCTGAACCATTTCTCAAATAAATGATGAAATGGACTATTTCTGATACAATGTGTCATTTGGATATTGAGGCTCGCCTAAATATGGTGAGTGACAGAAACTAGATGCATGTAGACATTTTCATCAGTATGTATTTCAAACAGTAAGTCGTACAAAATGCCAGACCACATAATATGCATTCTGAACTAAGACACATACTCGAGGCCTGTTTCCTAAAGCTATAGATATGTACACGACACACAAACATAACTAAGAGTGGGCCCAAACATAGGGTGACATAAGGAAATACTCTGTGCAACTATGTGAAGGGGACATGTCTAACACTTAAGACTCTCACCTAATATTGATGGTTCTGTTTGCAGGTTGCCTACATGATGATCAGTTAAGCCAATGCTGCAGCAGAGCAATAACTGGTTAATCATAAAAAGTGTAGAAGTTCAGTGATGCTAGATCTGCTGGTTAAGCCACAAATGCACGGCAGCAAAGGCAATGTCAGATATATGAGCCTAAGCCCCTTCCACGCATTCTGTCCCAGCAAAAGCCACAAAACAATAGGATCCTGTGAGATACTACAACATCTTCTGACATTTCATCCTTTTTCTCTATAATTTCTGTCTATTGTAAATCTCTTTTGTTATGGTCTTTTTTGCATTGGGTTTCTCTGTAAAACCTTTTAAATTGTGTTCTTGTTCATTTTTTGTCATCGATAAATTCCCTAAAATTGTATACTCTCCAAGTATTGTTCTTTGCAACTATTATTGCATTTTTTACGGAGATTTTCTCCCCGGGCCTCCACTGAAAATGGGCTATCACCCAGTCGCACCATCCCGGTAAATAAAAGTAGATACATAAATAAATATGTTAACCTTGCAGTGACTCAAAGGCACTATCCAGATTGTTTTTTTTTTTTTTGCATGAGAACTTTGTGCATATATTTCTAGTTTCCCTAGTGTTAATGTTCTCTGACAAATATGTCTTTAGAAAGGATACCACTAAAAATTGTATGCAATAAGCTAATGTTTGTCAGCTATTCCATGTGCACAGTTGACAGTTTGTCACTTACTTGCTCTTTTTTCCAGTTGTAGAGTGTGGAGTATGTGTGCCCTGTCCTTTCATAGATATGTTTTGCATTACAGAGTACAAGATGAAATGTACTGCACTTATTCTGTTTATGCTACCCAAACTATACTATTTTGAGAGTAGGTTGTGTGTTTTCTAGCTGTGTTCCCCTGATATGCACATCTTTATTAGGGTTTGTTTACTGTCCTTTAACTTTCATTGCATTATTCATGAGGCAAAGAAATATTATTCACTGTAAAGTATGGATTACTTTCCCTCAGGATAATGACTTAGAATATAAGCTATTCTGCATTTAACCTTCTCGGCACATTTTTGTTAGCCAGTTTAGATTTTGCTTTTATACACTATCCATCCATTTTCTTCCAGTTCACTTATCTGGGTCAGTGTTGTGAGGGCAGCGTACAGAGGAGAGGGGAGGAGAGCATCTAGTACTTTGACTGCAGATTTTAACTACTTCAGCAGAATTCTCTGATGCTCCAAGTAACAAAATCTATACATCCCTCCCATGTGTCATTTATAGATGTAAACATTTTGTAATGCTTTGCTTTTAGACAGTGCTAATATTTTATGCAATGCTTGATTAAGATGTTTTATTAGTACTGCACAAGCTATGCCTCAAACCATACATCAGCATCCTGATTGCAGAATGAACGTTCTCTAGCACGGTGTTAATTTACAGGTATTCCCCCCTGAAAAATGAGTTTGCCATATCATGGCAGCATATAAAGGTGCTGTGAATCTCGTGCAGTAAGGAAGATAATGGTCTCCATTATTTTATGATCACTAAGCAGAACTTTTGCTTTTTAGCAAGTGTAAAATTAAAATAAATAGAGAATGTTAAAAAGTAGCAGAGTGTGTGTGTGTGTGTGTGTGTGTGTGTGTGTGTGTGTGTGTGTGTGTGTAAGTTTATGTCTGAGTGTATGCTTGCTTGGCATGTATGAAAGTGGAAGTGTGTGTGTGTGTGTGTGTGTGTGTGTGTGTGTGTGTGTGTGTGTGTGTGTGTCTGCACGTGCTTTAGCATGCATTTTTATGAAGGAAATGAAGTCTGAAGCTCAAATGTATGTCATTTAATGACTTCACTCTCCAATGGTTTGCTAGCAGACCACAAATTTTATGAGGAACAGACCCAAAATTAAAATTCGGTAAGCATCGGGACATTCTTTGAAAATCTAGACAGTTCAGATGTATGGAATAAAGAAACGTTTAATGCCTGGCATTATTAATTTAGCTCAATCTTCCCTTTTTAAAGCTACATTCCTTCTAAATGTCTGTGTGTGCAATTGTGTGTGTCTCTATGAGAGAAAAGTATGTGTAGACATTAAATAATTACAAACTTATATTCTGGATGTAAATACTTCCTCCAACAACATTTACATATACTACACTAAGTTTAAAACATTAGGCAGAGGAACTATTTTACATCAAACATATTTTATATATATATATATATATATATATATATATATATATATATATATAAACTATGTGTATATATATATATATATATATATATATATATATATATATATAAACTATGTGTATATGTATGTATATATATATATATATATATATATATATATATATATATATAAACTATGTGTATATGTATATATATATATATATATATATACAGAGAGAGAGAGAGTGAAAGATTAATTAAAGAAATACAAAAGCAAATACAAAACAATTTAACCGCCCAGTCACTAAGCAAGATAATGACCTCCAGGGTGTGTGTTACTGTGTAAATAAAGCCCTAGCAGGGGTGTAGAGGCCCTTGTTGGGCATTATTACTTGCTTGTTGACTTGAATGTTGCATTTTTAAACAAGGTCTACTTCCATGTGTATATTTCTTTTTGTAAGACAGGAAACCATCTACATTATTTCGACGACCCATAATAAAACTGTTTGCACTTTCTTCAGTTGGCTTACCTCAGCTGGCTTACCAAAATTTGACCTCAAATATTGCAAAATGTAAAAGAGTTAAACTGAGTAAATATAGTATGTTGCATGTAACCCCTATTACCCATCTTCCACGACAGTTGAGATTGAAGTGAAGTATCTTTTCAGTGGCCAGTACCAGTATTTTAGTTATGACTTTTAATATTAGAGCTACGCTTTGTTACAAAATTATATTTGTCTGTACTGTATTTTGCTTTTAAAGTTTGTCACCATAATGAATTTGATTTCATAAAAAAAGTTTTACCATATTGTGAACAATTATATCATCAAATAAATGACAATTATAACATTGAATAAATGAGATATGAGGAAAAAGCAGTTGTTTAGAGTACACTGATAGGTCATGTTAAGGATAGGACATGTACATGTACCTACTGTTCGATGTTTGTTTCGAGTACACTGATAGGTCATGTTAAGGATAGGACATGTACATGTACCTACTGTTCGATGTTTGTTTCGAGTACACTGATAGGTCATGTTAAGGATAGGACATGTACTACTGTTCGATGTTTGTTTAGAGTACACTGATAGGTCATGTTAAGGATAGGACATGTACATGTACCTACTGTTCGATGTTTTGCTGCATACCTTATGTGACTGGCCTCGAACATTTTGCTTTCCTTCCCAAAAGCAGGAACAAATCAGGATCTGTAATTACTTCCTATGTGACTTTATATTATATAAAACATTTTAGCTTATTAAAATAATGTTTATGAAAATATTACATAACGTTTTGATGGTCGGTATATCTTGATAATGGGATTCAAGGAGTTCATATTAGGTCAAACAGAAAACCAACTACAACGTATTGCAGTATACCCATAAAAATGTGCAAGTCTTGCATATTTCATCCTTACAATATACTTAACTTTACTACACATGGTGAAAGTATTTTGTACTGTTGTAAGTCAAACACACATTCACTGCATTTATTTCTTTAACTATTACTACAAAAACTACATTTCAGGTTTAGTTGAGGGAGTATATAAAACAGCACTGATTTTCCTTTGATCAGTCTACTGGGCTGTGCTTTAAAAGCTGTCTTGGACAATGCCATGCCACTTAAGAGTATTGCATTTAGTTCTCAGGAAGTAACCTACCACATTCAGGTTAAACTTTCAATGTTTTTAATTCATGAGAGAATAAACAAGTCTGAAAATGCATTCAGTGCCCTCTAAATTGCTCTTGGCTGATGGCTGTTGGACTTAAAGCTGTCCAAAACTCTTTTGTCTTTTTGTGCATTCAGATGGAAAACCAGCCTCTGGACTGGAATGAACAACAGCCCGAGGCAAAAGGTTCTATGAAAAGAAGAGACTTTAGGAATGTGTGATTGTGTTTGCATGTAAATACACACACACACACACACACACACACACACACACACACACACACACACACACGTGCGCGCATGTGTGTGTGTGTGTGTGTGTGTGTGTGTGTGTGTGTGTGTGTGTGTGTGTGTGTGTGTGTGTGTATGTGTGATTATACATATACAACAATTCCCAGATTTCCCCTGTCTGTCTCTCTGTTCAGTGTAAGGTCTCCATTATGTCACAATTCAAATACAATAATTTAACTTTTTTTACTGAAACATGCTTACAAGTTCTTCATTTTCACAGCATTCTAAGTAGAGGTATGTAGCGTCTTCATAAACAAAAATAAAACAGGTGTATTTGTTGACAAATATTCCTGTAAGTTGCTGCTACTGCAGATGGAAAGCAACAAAGTACACTTACATGTCCTTGTCAAACAAATTAGTGTGGCAATATCAGCTTTTGAACTCTTATCTCTTGCCATGTGGAAGATGCATATATAGTAGGGAAAATAATTTAAAATATAACTCAGATATTAATAGCACAGGTACACATTGCTTTCTTGTGCACATTTTATGGTGTTTATATGTTCTGATGTGCATATGCTTATGAAAAGGTCTGAAAGAAACACAGCACATATGATTATATACTTCTGTATGATTATAGACTTTAATCCTATGCACAGAACATGCATACAGTAACTTGTATCTAAAAGAGGGCCTTTTTAGAAGTGTGACATGGTATGGTTATTGCAATATTCTGGTTAATAGTTAAGTCGTCATCATCAGTTATCTTATCAATTATAATGTCAGATTTTGACCTGCTAGATTAAAACATACTTGAAATGTTTGTAAGTAAGCTTGGTTATAAATTAAGTTCTTCAGTCACAAAAATGTTTTATGTCAACTAAGACTGCCACAATTAAAAAAAAGTATGCTTTCTTTAAGGCGTGACTGATTCTTACTTGATTTAATAAGCCAGAAAGACTCCTAAGATCCAATTCCCAAAACCTAATGAAATTGCATAAACCAACACGTCCTGCTGGGAATCACTTGATGCCCTTCTCTCTTGCAGGCCTCTGGATCTCTCTCGCTTCTCCCATCTGCACCACTCTCCTTGTTTAAAACCTCAGTGCACTCACACCTCACTTCACAATGGAAATGCTCTTGCTCTCATCCAACCTAATTCTGACCTCACTTTCTTCCTAACTTTCCAAACTTATTTGTTGCCTGTCACTACCTCCTAAAGTTCTACATCCTTTGGGACATAATCAACCAACTAAAAAAATTACCTCACTGTAATTGCCTAAAAAAAAGAAAAAAAAACAAAACATTACTACTTATCGAATTAACCTGATGTAATTTTGCTAAAGAAAATCTCTTTTTTTATTTCTGTATTATGTAACATTTATTTGAATTGTGTGATATGGATTTGTACTATCCAAAATATGTATTTAACATTTAATTGACATGTATATTATGGATTTGTGCTTTTTCTGTACTATGTATTCATATTTATCCAGAGCTTTTGTCCCCAGGACTCCATTGAAAATGGGCTCCTTGTAGCCCAATGGACTATCCTGGAAAACAAACTGCTAATAATAATAAAAATAATAATAATAATAAAAGTAAATGTCAGAGGTCTTAAAAGATCATGTCTGAAGATGAGAAACAGTATATATTTTTGTGATTCTGTTTACACGTATTTTGAATCCAAGCATGGTTGTAATCATGTCATTAATGCCTAATGTAGACAATTGCATTATATTCTACTGAAAAAAAGTTCTGAAGAAAGGGAATATTCCCCTACAGGAATGTCAGTCTCGCACACTACTGTCTGTATAATCAACCAAGCACAATTGATTAAACAAGAAAAGTACCAAAATCCAACACGACAGACTGGCAAAATAAAATAAAATGTTTTTAGTGATGGTGTTAACTGATTTTATGCTAGCTGTTTAAAACTATTATGTACTTTTAAGAATCAGTCTGATGAAGCAGTTTGATACACATGAAAGTGCTTACTGTTCTGAATTAAAGTTTTCTTTTTATTTTATTTTGTCAGATTGCTGTGTTGGATTTTGGTACTTTTGTTGTTTTTTTTTTACTTAACTTCTACTTAAATTGGTTGAATATTATTTATGATGATGTGCATAATGTTTAAACAAACAGATCAACGTTGTGCATGTTGACACACTACTATACATGCGTTAAGAATTAATCTTGGTGCATGCAAAACTTTAAAAAAAAACACACAAAGAAAGTATCATTAAACCCACCTGAACCCCCGACACCCCTTGATAATTATATATTATAATTCCGACATTCCACAATCTCCAGGGAAAGGGTATATTCCCTTGCCCAGGGATTGTTGCTCTCACATGCCTGTCAACCATCTGTTTAGTCAACCAAATTGTGGCAGTTAAACAGATGTCAAGCAAAGTACCATTCAACAAAGTTACTGGGACCTGTATATATATATATATATATATATATATATATATATATATATATATATATATATATATATATATATATATATATATATACTGAGTATATTGGGAAAAAAGATGCTAAGGATGAAGCTACCAGGTAACAGGAAAAGAGGAAGGCGTAAGATAAGTTTTATGGATGTAGTGAGAGAGGACATGCAGGTGGTTGGTGTGACAGAGCAAGATGCAGAGGACAGGAAGAAATGGAAACAGGTGATCTGCTGTGGCGACCCCTAATGGGAACAGCCAAAAGAAGATGATGATGATGATATATATATATATATATATATATATATATATATATATATATATATATATATATATATATATATATTAAGGTTCATAGCTTCACAGATGTGTACTAGGCTAATGGCTGTAGAATATGAACGGCCAAAGTATGTGCTTAAGGAAATCGAGTATGTAACAATCTGCATGCATTAAGATGGACTTTGTACTGCGAACTCTGAGTAAACTGTGAATAGCGGAAAAGTACTGAAAAACAAGAGCCTGTTTGAAAACAGGAAATGTGCCTTATATGGAAGTGCATCCGATTTTCTTTTTCTGCCTAGAGATGTAGTAATGTGAACTGCTTTAAGCCTATGGGTAAATCACTGATTGGTTAATTGTCTTTTGTACTAATTTAATTGGTCTAGTTTATATTTTTGTACTGTCAGCAGTATCATCAGCATATAAGCTTATGCATTCCTTTGTTCGGGGAGTCTCCCTGGTACTTTCCATGAGGCTCCCACACGTGTGTAATAAATACCACTGAAAGAGAGGAAGAATTGTCTTGTCTTTATTTAAGGTAAAATGCTAAATGCAACATGGCCTAACAACATTTTTTTTTTATTATTATTATTATTATTATTATTATTATTATTATTGTTCTTTTTTAGTAAAAGGGAGGGTGGTATGGACCAAAGCACCAGAATGGCTGGCGGGGGGAGCATGTTGTGCATCTGGCCACCTGGTTGGTCATTTCAAGCCTAGCCATTTCATCCCAATGTAACACATAGATACTCTAGTCAATACCCCAGAGTGTCTTTAGTAATGATTGCTCATGTCCAGGAGGGTTGTGGGTGCTATCCCCAGTATGAATTTACAGTGTCCCATCCACTCATCCAGGTTCCTTTTGGACAGTGTCATAGAGGTGTTCTGCTTCACATGAATTGGCAGCCTAGCCTAAGACAAAGCAGTCACTGGTTGACAAATCTGCCCCTTCAACATGTCCTATTCAAGTCACAGGTCATATTTATGTCCCTGGAATGGGTAGCTCTAATCCTGTTTGATTTACAGATGTCCTTCACATTCATACCTCTCAAATGTCCAGTTATTCCCAGGATGTCCAGATGTCTTCCTTATCAAATATGTGGCTTTCTGCCATATCACTGGGATGATCTCTGGACTTCTATGACTCAATATTACAGACATTTGGGTGCATACCTCCCAACTGTCCTAATCTGTGCAGAATGTCCAGTTTTTATCTCATATTTGTCATTTTTCCTGATAACATGTTTTCCTGGCAAATCATTGGCATGTCATTGCAGAGTGCAGTCAGTAACTGATGACTAACATTTGAGTTTCAAACTTCATGCTCTTCAGAAAGTTCATGCTAATGCACAACCTATATATTCTATCAACCTAACTTTAGACGTAGAATATTAACAATCTGTCCCTATTTCTGGCCCTTTGTCCCCACCCCCATTTTTATGTCTTTGTCCATATTTCTCATTCTAAGATGTTGAGAGTGTTACATTCGAACATATTCCCATGTGACATATATTGTCGTGTATAACCCTATTATTGGTTGTTTGTCCTCTCATTAGGATGGCTTCTGTGCAGATATGTTGCACTAACAGAATGACAGCTATTTGTACAGCCATACCTCTCAGCTGTACAGATGTTTGCAGAATGTCCAGATTTTGTCTCATATGTGTTGTGTATTTCTCATATAATTGTGGTTTTCTGGCAAATCATTGTTAAAGTATTGAGGGCTGAAGTCAGAAAACAGTAACAGACATTTGAGTCTCAGACTTCATACCCTTCTGAAAATTCTTGGCAATGCAAAACCTGTCTTTCTAACAACTTTATACATTTGTAAGGGCATTATTTAATAAGTATATCCCTAGCATACCTCACAACTGTCAAGATTTTTGCAGAATGTACAGTTTTTTGCCTCTTACTTTTGGCCTGTTTCTCATAAAATGTATGCTTTTCTGACGAGTCACTGGTTGACATGCCTTTGAGTTTCAGACATCATGTCCTTCAAAAAATGCATGCTAACATAAATTCTGTTATTCTAGCAACTATGTTTATGAGCAATATTTAAAATTACTTTGTCCCCACATTCTGTCATGCTTTGTCCAGATTTCTTGTCCCAAGAGCTTGAGAAGTATGCTCCATGCTTGTCATCCTTTGCCCCATATTATTTATGCCTTTCGTCCCTATTTCTTGCTTTAAGAGACATCCCTGGTGATCATCGTGGCATTCTGGGCAAATCTGTGGACCATATGTGTTCTCCTTTACATTGACTCAATATCCATGTTTGTTTACAAGGTTTCACAGTCAGCAGTACTGTTGCAAGCTGCAAAACCTAGCTTAGGCACAGCACCCCTCATTAATATGCATTGCACGCTGACTCACTCTGACCACCACAGTGGTCACAGATACACACCATGTAGGCTCTGCGTGGAGGCTACACAGAGTTTAATAAACCCTGGAGAAGGAGTTCCAGGCCTTAGCAACATGGTATGAGTACAGACAATGCCCAGCAGATTTCATTGTTTTTTGGACAGATGGGAGTTTTTGGTCATTGGATCTTAACGACAGACTGGAAACATAATTGTGTCAAATGTTATTTGGTGCTGGACAAGCAGATAGATTCTGGATAATTTTATAGGTGGTAAGAACCTATGTATATGTTAGTTAATGGGATAGTTCTAACTCATTTAGACTTTTTAGTGCTATACAGTGGTGGGTTCTGAAAGGGGTACTTGCTGCAAATTTAGTAACTTTTTTAAGGCATTGTTCAGATTTTGATTTTTGTGATGCCTGAAGGTTAGTAAGGGTGAGAGCACCATAAAGAGGGGTGGATAGGAGAGGAGATAAGTAGCGGTAAGTGTAGTTTTAGATGCATTGGTAAGAACGTTTTTGGCTCTATAAAGCATCCCTAGTTCTTGTTGCATTTTTCTTATGTAATTCTGTATTAGCAGGTTGAATTTAAGATTATCATCTACTATCATCCCTAATCATTTACTATGAGAAATTACTTTAGTGGTTATATTATCAAAGGAGAGGACTTTAAATTTTGTTTTTTCAGGGTAGAGGGATTTGGGGAAAAAGAAGTTTGTTTTTTTAGGTCTGAGCATCAGTTGTGAGTTACAAAGCCATGTTTCAGTTGCTGTTAATCCTGAGTATTTTTTGGAGATGTGCAAATGATTGTGGCATCATCTTATGCTCAACTTCTGAGAGACTTGCTTGGCTACAAACATTTGCATTAGAAGCTGAAGTTAAGTAAAACTTGCAGTAGTATATTTTAGTCTTCTGTTAAGTGCAAACTTGCAGTTTTAATAGTACTGTATTTTCATTTTATGTTTCCTAATTGTGTGTTTCATTGATGAGTGTGCTGTGTGTCTCTTTGCAGTTCTTTCCATACCCACCCTCTCTGTTCCTGTGTTGGTATTAGTGTTGGTGGCTCTGGACTTGCCTGCCCCTCCTGTAAGTCTGTATTAGAACACTCCTCCTAGGTCCATCTCATTTGCTCACTTAAATGAGTACAATGAGATCATATTCTGAGTCTAGTGTTCACTCAACTTAATACAGAGAGAAGATCTGAGAAGGCCAGCCCACTTAGGTTCTTCCTTCCTCTCCCCTTGCACTTAAAAAATGTTTGCACTTTATTCATCTGCTTTTACTGTATTTGTGTTTCCTCCTACTTTATTTTGCTTTTCTTAAAAGTACTCAATTTTATTTATTCTGCTGCATTTATTACTGCTTGGTAGTAGCCTGATTAAATTGTAACTGTTATTCTAAGTCTTTTGGTTTAAGCACTTGGGCTTCATACCAGTTGTTTTACATTAAGAAGGTTTGTGGTCTGCACTGTTGTGGCAAGACTGGTAGCTTACACCCTTCTATGCTGGGAATTGCTGACTGAAGGCCCAGTGTCTGCTTTCTAAAAGTGTATTAGTTCTGGCTTAAGTACTTGGGCTTCCGGCCAGTTATTCTACATTAAGAGGGTTGTGGTCTGCACTCTTCTGGGAGGAGAGGCTGGATTCTGCCCTTCTGAGCTGGGAATTTCTGGTCACAGGCTTACTGTGCCTGCTTATTTGAACTGTTTCTTTCTGAAATGGGTGCGCCTTGTTGCTGTAGCACAGACCAGATTCAAGCCTGCTGAATCTAGCTTTGTTTGTATAACTTGAGCACTGATTCATGCCATCTTTTTTGGAGACGGTTCCCTTGCACCCTAGTAGCAGGAGTGTGCATTTAGAACTTGTCTGATTGAAGACTGCTGGAACAGGGCCCAGTTTTGAGCTTTCTTTCTGGTTAATTGGGTAACTTGTTTAAATCAGTTTGTTCGTTTTCTATTGTTTATATATATATCTATCTATATATATATATATATATATATATATATATATATATATATATATATTGCACTTTATTCATCTGCTTTTACTGTATTTGTGTTTCTTCCTACTTTATTACTAGGGGCATTGACTACAACTCTGATCTACTATATATATATATATATATATATATATATATATATATATATATACCAATAAGTATCCTTTTCTGTGCATTTAAAGTGTTTTTTTGATTGTATCTGCTTTATTTTCTGAAAAAAATATATATATATATATATATATATATATATATATATATATATATATATATATATATATATATATATATATATACTTGTTTCCCACCTTTCTAAGCTAGTATAGTCCAGTTTTCAGGTTAGTGCTGAATTCAGGGCTGTGTTACAAATCTCTGTGTTTGCCCATACCTTACTTGGATAGAAGGAAGTTTCTCTGTTCACCTGTGAGAGAGGGGTGCTTTGAGCAGCCTATCTGTTCCTAGAAGAGTGGTTTCAGCCCAGAAATTAGTAGCTTATTGGCCATTTTGGGCTAATTTCTATCTCTTTCATTCCCCTATAAATACCGCATTTGCCCAGTTTTGTGCACCGGGCAACACCGGTTAGCTATGATAAAAACTATTCCCAGCTCCACAAAGTCTCTTCTTCAATTTTTCCCTTGGAACTAGACAAACTTTCAGCTTAAGCACTCAAGCCATTCATTTCTCAGCCCGGCACTTGCTCAAAACATATAGCAAGCACTTATAAACCCTAACACTAGACCCTCCTGTACTGTACAGAAGGACAAGGCTCTCTATTCGACCTTACCAGCCATCCAGTAAAACAGTTCACTATACCTATCCAGGCATGTCCAAAGGGCAGTTTCAGGTGTACTCTCCAGTCCAACTGGTGAATCTGGCATTTTGAGGCAATGTTACAACTGCCTCATGTACACAGACAAACCTCTCATCCTACAACCAAACACTAATACATGCGAGAGATGCAATTATACAGCCAAACTGGAAGCTAAGCTCTCTCAACCCAAAACTGGATCAGACAGTCAAGAGGAGAAGGGAAATACTTGCATCACACCACCAGTTGCACATAAACCTATTAAACCAGCACCGGCAAAAAGCACACATAAATACATGAAAACATACTCAGAGGTTCTAAATAAAAATCTGCAAAACCAACAGAGACCTCCAAAGCAAACAACCAAGCAACCTCTACCCCCCTACACAAACCATGAAACACATACTTCACAAAACCAGTGTGCCATGCAATCACAGCCCTTAAGGCAAAATAACATACCCAACATATTAATAATAGGTGACTCTGTAGTCAGGCACACTGACGTCCTACTCACTAGGCTGAATAAGGAGAAGGTTACTGTTAGCTGCCTGTCGGGTGCCAGGATCCGCCACATAACACAAGCACTCAGGTCACTCCAGCACAAGTACAAATATGACTCTGTCATTGTCCATGTTGGTGTGAATGACCTGAGCTATACCTCCCTGGACTACATGAAAGGAGACATGGAAGAGCTCTCTGATCACGTAGCCCAGGCCGGTATGAACCTGACCCTGAGTAGCATCCTGCCCTAACCAAGAATGATACCACGGTATAAAGAAAAAATCACGATTTTGACAATTGGCTAAGTTTCTGGTGTCATTCAAAGGGGATCCAGTGTCTGTCCACCTGGGATGACATGCTCGACAAGCCACACTGCTTCGCTAGAGACGGCTTGCACCTGTCTCCCTTAGGCTTTCGAATACTGACCAAGGCTCTTGCCACCCCCATAATGCCTTTTTTAGGCAAGGCTCAAAAGACAAACCCACCAGCGTAAATAGCACAAGTAACAAAAACACTGAGGGTAATGCTATTCAATGCCAGAAGTCTAAACCTCAAAATGCACACACTTGAGGCACTCCTCAATATGGAGAAAATCGATATATGTGCAGTAACAGAAACCTGGTTTAAGGCTCCAGAGAGCACCCCAGCACTACCAGGCTACAACTCATACCATACATTTCAGCCAGAGAACCCAAACTGAAATACAAAAGGTGGGGGCATATCCATATTCATCAAGGATACCCACACCTCCAGAGTAGTGGCACAGCATGATGCTTCAGAGATCATCCATGTGCAACTAACAATGGGCAAAACTGCAATTCAAATTGTAGCTTGCTACAGATCACCCACCATGTTCCAGGACCCCCATTCCGCATTTTGGAAACACTGGAAAACATAAAGGTCCTACCAAACACCCTAATATTGGGTGATTTCAATTACCCAAACATTAACTGGGAGAGCTACTCAAGTACTAACTCCCTTGCCCAACATTTCCTAGAATTTATAAACTCAAATGCCCTGGTTCAACTGGTCAACTCTTCCACCAGAGATGACAGCATATTGGACCTGGTCATCACCAACATGGGCGACCGGTGTTCCACACCGGAGGTCAACCCCTCGCTGGTTAGATCTGACCATGAACAAATCACTTTGGATATCCACATTCTGCCCTCACCCCCGGACAAGGAAACCACAGTGAAAAACTTTTCAAAAGCAAACTTCACGTTACTTAAGACGGAGGTGGAAAGTTTCAAAGCCCCCATGCTGAAGGATAATGTTGTCCAAGCTGCGAAATCCTTTACTAATGCACTCTACATGCACCTACAAGAATGCATGGATCATGCCATCCCAAGCAAAACCAAGACTCACTCCTCCAAGAAAAGGAAACCAGTCTGGTGGACTCCTGCCATAAACAAGCTATACAATAGAAGGAGGAAACTAGTACAGAAAAGAGTAAAATCCCAAGAAGGGAAGACATCCCTGATCAATATCAGCAAGAAACTATGATCCCTCATAAAATCATCCAAGGCAAGCTTTGAAAGAAAAATTCCAAGTACTCCAAAGATAACCACAAGGCATTATTTAGCTATGTCAAGAATCTAAGTGGCAATGCTCAGATCTGCTCAAAGTTAGTGCAGAATGGCACAAAATACACTGAACCGACCGATATTGCCAACATCCTGGCAGACAGGTTCAGCGCAAACATCACCCCCTCTCACTCCCAAAAGGGCCCATAACCATACCAGAAGAATGTAGAGTCCCTGAAATCACAGACACTCAGGTTAAAACAGCCCTCTCCAAAGCCAAAAACACAGCAACAATGGGACCGGACGGTGTCCCAGGCTGCATCCTACATGAGCTCAAAGACGAACTAACCCCTCATCTAAACACACTGTTCAAACTCAGCTTCTCCACAGGCTATGTACCCATAGAGTGGCGCACAACAATAGTTATTCTGCTCCACAAAGGTGGAGCCACAACAGACCCTGGGAATTATCGCCCTATAAGCCTGACTAGCTTAGTCTGCAAGGCTATGGAGCACATCATCATGGAACTCATTAACAGAGACATTGGGAACCTCCAAACACTGGACCCTTCCCAGTTCAGTTTTGTTATGGGCAGATCATGCCTCCTAAACCTGGTGGACTTCTTTGAGACAGTTACCAAGGCTATAGATGAGGGAAAGGTGGTACACACAGCCTACCTATACCTTGCTAAGGCTTTCAACACCATTCCCCATTTTGGTATTATAGACAAGCTCACCAGCCTGAACATAAACCACTACATCACAAGATGGGTTGCCAACTGGCTCATGGACAGAACCCACATGGTGAGAGTTGTGGGAGCTAGGTCCGACTCTAAACCGGTTACAAGCAGCGTTCTCCAGGGCTCAGTCCTAGGTCCCCTCCTGTCTGGCATATGCTTCTCAGAGGTACAGGCAAGCACAGGAGGACTGTGGCTGACCAAGTTCGCAGATGACTGCAAACTTGGGGCTATAATTGACTCTCCGGCTGACACAGACATCCTCCAAAAGGGTCTCACTGAGACGGATACCTGGTGTCAAAATCATGGCCTCAAGCTAAATGCCAAAAAATGCATAGTTATCCCCCTTGGAAAAAACAAAGTACCCACAAACTACCACATAGAGGGTAGTCCCCTAAATACGGAAGACGTAATAAGGGATCTGGGGATCCAAGTAGATAGTAATCTCACCTTTGGTAATCACATTGCCAAAGTGGTTAGAAAATCCTTCTACATGGCCCACCTAATCACAAAAGGGTTCGCATCCAGATCAAAAGAAATCATTGTGCCCCTCTACTCATCACTCATCAGACCCATCATAGAGTACAATGCCCCATTTGGGATGTACCTTACAAGACACCTGCAACAGCTGGAAAGACCACAGAAGTACCTCACCAAGAGGATCACTGGCCTCAAACAGATGCCCTATGCAGCTCGACTGAAGAAACTCCAGCTGTACTCAGTTGCATACCACCTACTCAGAGGTGATCTCTATCTGACATACAAGCCCATGTCCAACCCAGAATTGATGGACATGCTCCACCTAAAGAAAATCTTAACCCCTCGAGCCACACGCTCTGGGGATCTAAACCTCACCACAACAATAAATAGGACATGCTGAACGGATAGATTCCTGTCCCAGAGACTTCCCATGTTTTGGAACAAGATTCCAATTTACATTAGGCAGAGCTCCTTGCTAACACTCTTCAAAAGAATCCTTGACGAGTGGATGGGAAACAGAAAGTTTACCCCGGGGATCACTTCAGTGGCTCTGCTGGACAGAGGCACAGGGAACTAATCTAAGGGGGCGGCGAAAGCCAACACATTCTAGCTAGGCTTATAAATGCCTTCAGGGAGATAGCCTAGTACCTACCTATGAACCTATGAACCTGCTTACTGCATTTGGGAGGACTGTTGTGTGGATGTATGGAGAGTGTTGGTGAGAATGTTAAAGAGGAGAGGACCAAGGATAGAGCCTTGTGGTACACTGATGATGACTGGGAGGTATGGAGAGAGGGTGGAGTGCCATTTTACTGACTGATATCTATTAGACAGGTGGCTGTTGAACCACAGATGGATGGGCTTAGAGAGACATAATGAGGACATTTGAAGTAGAGGTTTGCTGTGACAAACTATGTTGATGGCTTTAGAGAAGTCCAGAAATAAGGAGGAGACTAGTTTGCTGTTATCTCTAGCTTTATTGACAGTGTTTATATAGGTTAGAAGTGCAATGTTAATACACTGAGAAGGATGGAAGCCATGTTGTGTGAGAGATAGGTGTTCTTCCTGCAGGAGATAGTTTAGCAATTGTTTTTGAATACATTTTTGAAGTATTTTGGAGAGGGAGAATAAGATTGTTATAGGTCTAAAGTTAGTAAAGTCTGTTGAATTTCCTCCTTTGTGCAGAGGGTTAATGTGTGACTTTTTCCAGAGAGAGAGAGGGGATATGGGATTCCTGGATTATCTTATTTATAAGGATTGAAAGAGGGTATGCAATGCTATTGGCTGCTATTTTAAGGTACTCACTTGAAAGGTCATCAGCTGAAGTAGAGCATGGTTTGATTTAGTTTAAGAGAAGTTTTATATAGGATGTGGGCACAGGTTTGTTGGTGAAGGTGGATGTGGTGATACTTGGGTGCTGGGCAGTGTTAGGGTTAGATGTTGGGGAATTTTTGATTAGAGATGTTATACTATTTACGAAATAAGAGTTGAATTGTATTGCGGTTTCCACTTAGGGTTTATTGAGAGAGGAGTTAGGGTTGAATTTATGGCCAGGATGCAAGATTTCTTTAGTGGCTATCTAGAAATTTTTTAGGGTTTTGTTTACTATTATTCTGAAAGTTATTATAGTATAGTTTTTGTCTTCAGCAATTTGCTTTTTAGTATAATTGTGAAGCATTCTGAAGTTTTCAAGTTATTGTAGTGTTTTATATCTTTGCCATTCTTTCCATGCTTTTTCTCTGTCCTGCATTCACATTCTACGTTTTTGGATAGACAAATGTAGATATCATTTTCACTCTAAAACCCAACAACCTCCACCAAAAAAAAAAACTAAAAAAAAAAAACTGTTCAAATAACTTACTTTCCCTCCAAAAACAAAACTAGCACAAAAGAAAAAGCATCCAGTAGTATATTACCTAAAAGAAGCAGACACCATTTCCCCTACAGAACCCATCACCCAAAAATGATGCAGGAGAAGCACTTCAAAGAAATTATCTTTTCTTCAAACACAGCTACCACAGAACGATACAAGCATGTAGTACTGTTTAGGTGACTTAAACAGGTATTAATTTCATGCTAAAAATCAACAAAACCCACAAAAAATAGGAAAACGCATCACAGTAGCGTGTTTCCCTCTAAAAGTAAAACTGTGAAAGAAAAAGAACACCCACTAATATACTTCTGTACATAAGCAGACATTATTTTCCCTCCAAAATCCAACCCCCCCATCTAAAATGTGACAAACTGAAACCAATTACTTTCCCTTCAAAAAATCACCATCCACAAAATTACAACTATTATTGTATCACATCATGCAATCAGATATTATTCACCTCCAAAAACACCCCCCAGAAAAAAGTATGACAAAAACATTTCTAAGTATGTGTGCTTCCCCCAAAATCACAACCGGAACAAAGAAAAGCTAGATTCATTACTATATCATATGAAATATGTCATGTACCATTAACTTATACCACATAAAATATACAAGAAAAGTATATCAACAGCACACAATACAAAACACTACTTTGCCTGTAATGTCATCTTAGCAAAGTGGGAAGAGCTGCAGAATAGCATAAAACACATATTAAAACTTAATGGATTGAATAATTAATAAAAAGGGCAGCTCTTAATTAACTAGTACCACGTGTAAAAGTTTTATCCTTTCTCTACAATCCCCTCACAAAAATAGCATGCAACATTTGAAGAAATCATGACCATTTTGATTGTCAACATTCTGAACACAAGAAAACATGTGCATGTTAAAAATCCTCACTGCATTTACTATTCATTTGTTAGCAATAAGACATTTTGTAAACAAGCAAATAAGGACTGCTTTACTACTTCCCTTCAAAAAACACTGCCACAGTACAAAAAAAGAAAATACAGGATTATATAAATGAAAAGAAGCACCACATTTAAAACTTATGCTGCGGTAGCGGTGTCGCCTCACAGTTAGACGTTGTCCTGTTCGATTCTCAGCTAAAGCGTCTTCTGTGTGGAGACGTGCGTGAATGGGCGTTGAAGGTTGTGCGTCAGGCCTGGCAAGTCGGTACATAAAAATCTACTGCCAATCATTAGCGGACCGGAGTTCCGCTGTGGCGACCCCTAAACGGGAAAAGCCGAAAGATACAACAACATTTATTAAGCTCATATTATTCTGTAACAGTTATGTCTATTAAAAATACTTCTTAGTACAACCAAAGTATTAAAAAGTAAAACATTACTTTCCTTCCAACCCATTATGAGCCATACATAAATAAGCTAATAGAAGAAAACTATCTTTCATACTTTCATTTCATAATCAATGATATAAAGACAGAAATACAGCTACACTTCTCCTTCAAAATTGCACTTACCAGGGCAACAAAAAAATAGGAAACAGAACACAAAACAGCAGAAGGTGAAGCAGGAGGCTGATAGCAAGCAGTAATACGACGTCTTTTGGGTAACCAGGTTGAAAGAGTTTATGTTTTACAAATGTTTACAACCTTATTGGATTATTGGATTTTAACTGTGTTCTGGTGCTTGGATTTAAATAAACATTTGTATTACTGCTTGCAATCAGCTTTCTGCTTCACTGCCTGTCATTTTGTGTTCTGTTTCCTGGTTTTACTGTTTCATTTTGGTGGTTATTTAGCCTTTACAACAAAAAACAGGGAACAAAAATGGCATATTTTATACACACTAGAAATAATCTTTCTAAAACTAAATAAATAATAATTGCCTGTCAGCAGCACAGCATGTCAAAACCATGCTCAGCAAAATACAGCACAAAACTGCTTTCCCTCAAGTCAAGGTAGAATCATAATAGCATTCCAGAAAAAGATACTATACATATATACATAGATATATACACAATTCTTAATGTATGTTAATCACTGCATTAGTTGACTATTGTCAAAATCTCACTTACAAATCATACTGTCAAGTTAAAAAATGAACAGACATAAAAATATAAATGCAATCCCATAACTTCCAGTGCAGAGTGCTTAAAATGCATAGAAAAGCAATAATTGACCTTTCCCCCCATTAATGAATCTGTTAAAACCACAACACTAAATACTCAGTACACAGTATTTGACAACAGCAGCACAAATGAATCACCTTCAGACTCATGTCTTTAACTTCTACTGCTGCCAAACTAATGAAAAGACCACCCAGATCAAGGCAGGACCTATGCGGACATCATCAGCACGCTGAACATGTTGACAGCATGTTAAGAATTAAACAAGTAGCTGTGCACAAAGCTGCAGTGTTCCTCTGCATTTTAAATTAATATTTAAAAAAATGAAGTCCAAATAAAGTAAAGACTACTGATTTCTTCTTTTCAGTGTCTCATGCAACAAAATAACGACAATTTCAAAAAACGTATTTAAAAACTTCAGATATGTTGGAAACTGTTTGTAACATATTTTATGATTATCAAAAAGCAAATTTCAGGTGTATATCCACTCACCACAAGAAACAAGTTAGTTTTTTAGCGCTTTCATTCACTCATTTAATATTTGAACTTCATCAGAAAAACCAACGCTCTTGCCCATGCTCCCTTTTGAACTAAAATTACAGGGAATGGCATCAAACAATTAAAAAATGATAAACAATGAAATAATTAATTTCAACTTATAAAAAAGTTTTAGAACATATCAAAGTCACAAAAATACAATGATCACTTCACATATAAATTAAATACATAAAATATAATGACATTTGTCTACATATATACTAATACTACCTATTTAATAAAAAACACTTCAAATTTATAGACTCATTTAATCCTGGTAACTTGTCAGCCCTTAAGCAAAAAGTTTTAGAACATATCAAAGTCACAAAAATACAATGATCACTTCACATATAAATTAAATACATAAAATATAATGACATTTGTCTACATATATACTAATACTACCTATTTAATAAAAAACACTTCAAATTTATAGACTCATTTAATCCTGGTAACTTGTCAGCCCCTAAGCTTAATTGCCATAGTGTTTCCTTGCATTCTAAAATATTATTTAAATCCCCTCCAAACATCACCTCATCTACCTTTTCCTTTTCCACCACAGAAAATTCAAACTTCTTAAAATCTAAACATAATGCAGCATGTTTAGCCAAAGAATTCATCTTGTCTTTATTTTTAATGGCCAGATTATGCTCATATATCCTACGTTTTAAAGCTCTTTTTATTTTTTCCTATATAATTATGGTTACATGACACACAACAAGCGATGTAAACTACAAATTCAGTATTGCAGTTGAAATACTCTTTAGCCCATATAGTATAATTCAAATGCTTTGTATTTAATTTATATGTGAAGTGATCATTGTATTTTTGTGACTTTGATATGTTCTAAAACTTTTTTATAAGTTGAAATTAATTAATTGTTTATCATTTTTTAATTGTTTGATGTCATTTCCTGTAATTTTAGTCCAAAAGGGAGCATGGGCAAGAGTGTTGGTTTTTCTGAGAAGTTCATGTATTAAATGAGTGAATGAAAGCGCTAAAAAAACTAACTTGTTTCTTGTGGTCAGTGGATAGACACCTGAAATTTGCTTTTTGGAGTTCAGTTTGGTTCGTGTTGAGTTTGGTCATATTTTATGATTATCTTCCTGAAGTATTCTGCTGGACTCAATGAACTCTGTGTAGGTTCTGTGCAGGACCTACAGAGAGTGTATTCATGTATGAGGTACTGCACATCACTTGGCATAGCGCAATCTCGCACCGTGAATATTAATGACGAGCAGTGTGCATAGGGAAGGTTTCACAGCTCGGTTTGGCATTATTGGCTGCGAAACCTGTATAGTGAATGTGGATTTTTCCAGACCAAAGAGCAAGCATGCATTTTCTGAAAGATATGAAGTATGGAGAACAAATGATGTGTATGTCATGATATATTGACTACAATCTTCAGTGATTTCACAATAAACCACCCATTTTAGAAGGAAAAGGCCAAATATACAATGCAAATATCTGGACATTCCACATAACTGTGGATAGTCTGCCTTTTGTATTTTAATCAATGTGTTTTACCCTTTTTTTTAATATATTTTTTTAATTGCCAGTGTTTGTATGATGTGCCACTTGGCATAAACATATTTAGCCATGCTCAGCTGGTTTGAACAAAGTGTAGCAGCACACAAACTGGAGAAATGGACCTCCCAGGTTGTAGATAGGACACAAGCAGTCACAAATATGAACTGGATTCATTGAATTAATAATATTGTGCATCATGCAAAGACAGTAAACAGCTTTGCACTGTGGTTAACAGCAAGAACCTTACAATAACTATTAAGATAGCAGATATCCATCTCACTAATCTCGTGGTAGCAGGTGCTAAGTGTAGAGATGGAGTGCAGATGGTACAGGGTTCTACTACAGGATGTGCAGGTTTTGTTTTACTGCTGTGAGATTTCAGATTATAGCAATAAAGTGCAAGATACACAATTGTTTTTTTTTTTAAATCTTCTTGTTGTAATAGCTGCAGGTGTAGGAGAACCATATAACTATCCCATTTACACAAGTGCCTTATACCTAATCAGCTAGAAATCACTTTATTCGCCACTGTTGCACATCTCTTACTATAGCGCAAACACAGTGCCTGGCAGTGCACACTCTCATCTACCGTGATTGAGCAATGGTAAGCAATGCTCAATGTTTTCAGATGTCGCAAATTCAAAATGAGTGCACTCTCAGTAAGAGCAAGATGTGGAATAGGTGGGAAACAGCACCATATAAACTGCAATTGGCGGGAAATGCTCAGTAGACATTGACCTTGAACTATGGCAGGCATGTCTGGAGTTGCTAGACAGGGTGTTCACTTTCAGGTGCAGTGGTGTAGTGTCCATTAGTCCAATATTTTTGTTGGACTCCTAGGTAGAGAGCATGGGCCCCTGTTGCTATAGCAGGACTATTCCAGCTCAGAATATAAATCTGAAGCCTGGAATAGTGTTGGCAGGGTCTTAACCAGTGCAACAGGTATCCCCTGCACAGGTGAGCAATGCAAACATCATTTTGATGACCTCTGGAGGAGGAAGAGAGATACCCTCGAACTTTGTATAGGGGAATGTCAGGCAGAGGACACCCCACAGATGTTTAATTATCAATTTCATTGAGTACTTGTAAGAGTAAAAAGTTGAATATAGTCAAGACTGGTATTCATAATGGTGTCCTGTTCTGTTTTTTCCACAGCTGCTGAGGAGAGTCTTGAACGTTGGATCCCATGCCACCTACCTAACAAGGATGCAAGAAGTATGTGGTATGTATGCATCAGAGCCCTACTGTCTAAATAGTATTTTAATAATAATAATATTTTTATGGTAATTTTGTAGCATTAAAAGTTAAAGACAGCTTAGCTGGTATCTAATAGAGTTGTATCAAATTGAGTATGCATATCCCAACTCTAAAAGAAACTATGCATACTGTAGTCTGTAGTACAAAGCAATGGTGCCATATTCTCAAATAACAGTAGACATGTATCTCTAAACTGTAAAAGGAAAAGTATGCATGCAGTAGTTTGTAGGGCAAAAGAACAGTACAGTATTTTAGCGTAGTCATTGCTTGGGGGTTCAAAAAGCACACTTCCCAAATATACAGTACTGCTATGTTTTCATCATTATTGGAATGTAACTTCATACCTCTATACCAGTGGAACAAATGACTTTCTGTAATCAGTATAATTGGAACACACATCTCTATCAATATGAGCATGCATATCCCATCTGTAAAAGAAACTATGCATGCCTTAGTCTGTAGCCCAAAACAATGGTGCCATATTCTCAAATAACAGTGGCCATGCATTTCTAAACTGTAAAAGGAAAAGTATGCATGCAATAGTCTGTAGGACAAAATAAGTATTTTAGCATAGTCATCATTGTCGGTTCAAAGACTGCACTTCCCAAATATACAACACTGTTCTGTTTTCATCATTATTGGAATATAACTTCATACCTCTATACCAGTAGCACAAAAGACCTTCTGTAATCTGCAATCAGTATAATTGAAACATGCACATGTGCAATATATGCACACATCAAGGATCGGTGGCTACAAACTGTACTATAGTGTGCCTCTGTTATAAACTGGGTAGTCTTTAACAGTAAGGAAGAAACTAGTTAGATAAGTTTGTAGTGTTAAAAGTTAAGATTACAGAATAAAGTAAAATAATTGTATCAATGCTTTGTATGTCAAATATGAAGTTACTAATGTTCACCCTTTTTCCTCTCACCCCAACCCTTTTCTATCTGTGTGTGTGTGTGTGTGTGTGTGTGTGTGTGTGTGTGTGTGTGTGTGTGTGTGTGTGTGTGTGTGTGTGTGTGTGTGTGTTTATTACTTTAATGTTTTTTTGGAGGGGTGGGTTATTATTTTCATTTTTTTTGTTTTTCCCACAGCTCAGCTGGGTAGAACTATCCCACAGGATCCACCTGCCCCCACTCCAGCTACAGCAAAACTTCCCAGCATGTCTGGTGCAGTACCTGGTAGCACCCCCCTCTGCTGCCCCTGCAGTACCCAGCCCCTCAAGTAGTTCTGTCTCAGAGGACAGGCCTCTGGCTGCCTCTGGGCACAGTGGCTGAGGAGGTGAGTTTATCGCCCATGACAAACTACCAGGGAAAGTGTGTAGGATTGTGTGCCACACTGTTGGTGCACACCTAAGCCAGATGGAGTGCCTGCTCTCCTGTCTAGTGCAGCACACCTGTAGGAGGCTCAGATGTTGGGCACTGAAGCCAGCAGTGCAGTGAGGTTACAGTAATGACAGTCCACTGAGTGAGGACTAGATTCTCACTGTCAATCTCCTCGATGTACATGGGACTGAGATTTCTCATCCCACTCCCCATCCATGTTATTCACCCACCTCATGTGTCCTTCACTGCCCCTGCCTCTTATCTCATTTGTCTTGTCTGTCTGCAATTGCTTCCTCACCTGCCCAACTTACTCCACCCAGACATTCCTACATCCCTTTCTCAACATTCCTGTCTCTCTCAAACAAAAAAAAAATGGGCATCTGTCCCACAAAAAAAAAAATGTTCCATACATAACTCTCCATTTTGCACACATGTTCATGACACTCATGATTATTTCAAATTCTCTATACAATTCTGAATACAAAATATTCTGTTGTGGTCACCCCTGTCTGGTGACAGTCTAAATTTAGCCAAATGTGTATGTTTTATTCTGGAAGAAATGGACAGCTATGGTTCTTTCTTACATCCTTCCTGCACATTCCTGCCTTGTTTTCACTTTGTTCTTCCCCCTGCTTGCTCCCCATTTCAGCACTTTCCTGTCTCCTCCATTTCTTTTCTTTAAAGAATTATTGCGAGATGGTGCTTGGTGTGCACCAATGTGCTACAATGGTAAAAAGCAGTAATGTAAGTAGATATATTTAAAGTATCATATGCATAATACATGCTTGTAAAATTATTACTTCCATCTGTATTCTAACCCAGTACCATCTGTCTGCAACAAATATGCATTAACACTTGCTGCCACAGAGTCAGTTAGACAGCAGATGTATTTAGTACATTCAATAGTAAGTGACACAGTTTATGAAAGATTTCCCTTTGGACTTATCATGCTTGCTCATTGTATCACTAATGTTGCATCTTCTTCATTAAATTTATATGAAACAGTACTACATGATCCCCTCTAATGTTTTACAAAGCATTATTGTGCATGTGATGATATAAGGAATTGCCAGCTATGCCAGGAGAAGAAGGGCAGTGGATGTGTAACATATATCAGCATAGATAGCTGGAGCTGTGTAAAGAATTATATGTCATTTGTATATCAAACTGATTTCTACAGGTGCTTGTGTTGAAAATTGTATTTGTAAAGTTGCTTGTATTAAAAATGTACCAATAGTGGGTCCTGCTGGACAGAAAAGAAATACATCAGACTGTATTGTAATTGCTGAAATGAATATATTGCAACAGAGCATACTAGAAGAGAAGAGATTAATCTCAGTCCAGCTAACTTTTAAAAATAGTCTGAAATTAAATTATCTGGGTTAGGCCATAAAGATTGTATCTTACAATTCTAATTGCAACCAGAGATGAAATGCCTGTGAAAATCAGGACTAGGAATCCTACAGTACTGTCCTTAGTGGAGAACTAATTATTACCCTGGAAGCATAGAAGTTCTGAAACGGTTTTATAGCTTCCAGATGCTATAGCACATCTCAGCAAAGCTCTATCTGTGTGTATGGTAACACATATGTACTAAATTCTGGTTCAGTTTCTAGCAAAGAGGGTATTGTGGGAACCAAAGTCAGATGACCAGGTGTATATGATGTCATCTGTAATCCACCACTGAAATGATGTTTTAATACTAGATGAAATAGAAGTCTCAGGGCAGTCTGTTTTTGAAATCTGACCAAGAAGGAAGACCACTCATCCACTTCATCATGCCTTGCTTTAGTACGTAATCAGGGAATAGTAATTCTTTAGATCACATAAAAGACACAGAAGGATCCAAGGACAGCAAGGAATTCCAGTATAATTCTTTCCTTTAATATAAATCCAAAATCGCCTTATGGCAGACACTCAGCATGGCTTCTGTCCTCCTCACAGCACTACTTCAGCCCTCCTAGCCTTTACTAACACCATAAACCATAATCGCAACAATAATTATATATCCTCAGCCCTCTTTTTGGATCTTTCCAAGGCATTCGATATGGTTGATCACCAACTTTTAATCCACACCCTGCAAACATTCTGTCTAGATACTGGAGCCCTCCAATGGTTTCAATCCTACCTGAATGGTCGACAGCAGGCTGTCCTCTGGCAGAACAAACTCTCTAACCTTCTACCTAACACCTCGAGTACCACAAGGCTCTATACTAGGGCCCTTGCTGTTCTCCATCTTCATTAACGACCTTTATACTGTCATCCCAAAAGTCAACTGTATCCAATATGCTGATGACTCTACTCTGATTTGCTCAGCCACATCTCCAGTAGAGTTATGGTCAGCTACCCAGACCACCTTTAATACAATAGAAAACTGGCTTTCTGAACATCGCCTGATCCTAAATCCCAAAAAACTAAAATGCTGTTATTTTCACCAACACGTAGGTCTACCGCTTTCACCTTTACCATAAAATCAAATGATGGCACAATAATCTCCCCTGACCCATCTACAAAACTATTAGGTGTCATCATAGACAATAATCTCAAATTTGACCTGCATGTTAACCAAACTATCAAAACCATCAATAAAAACTAGGGTCACTTTACAGAATAAAAGCCTTCCTAACCCTCCAGCTAAAATTGCCATAGCTCGCTCTCATCTTCTTTCAACCCTTCTGTATGCATCCCTCTACTCTCGAATTTGAACAAGACTGTCCTTAACAAACTCTCAATTTGCTACAACCACATTGCCAGGTTTGCCACTGGGCTGCCTTTTAGGACACATCATTGCATCAATCTAAATCAGCTTGGTTGGCTTGAACTACCTAGCCTAATCCAGTATAACCAACTGATTATGGCCTATAAAATCCTCTATAATCCGGACAATACTCCTGCACTTAAAAATATTATCACCCCCTATAACAATCCTAGACCGCTTCGATCCTCTAACAAACTACTAATTCAGACTAGCAAAATTAATAACACAGCCAGTGATTCTCTCTTTGCAAACTCTGTAAGTAGATCCTGGAACTCTCTTCCAGCTGATATTACCTTACTTTCCACCTTGGGTCAATTTAAAACTAGACTCAAACAACATTTGTCACTTAACTGGCTATGTCAATGTATCAAGCCTGGCTAACTCGAATGTGTAAAAATCTGTTAACCAGTTTACTATTTAATTTAATCCTGACTTGTGCTCAGGACTAACTGTAACCTGTGGAACTTGTTTAACTTGCTTACTTATGTAATCTCTGTAAATAGTCTGTTTGTAATATGTAATGCTGGTATTATGTAATGCTGTATCTGCTTACCCTTGGAGCTTTTCTCCCCGGGCCTCCGCTGAAAATGGACATGCATCCAGTCGGACTATCCCCGTCAACAAATGTAAAATAAAATAAAAAAAAAATAAATAAAATAAAACGACAGGTACATAAGCGCTTTCATAGCAAAGCTACTTCACCAGATGTATACTAAAACACATACATAACCATTTATATAATCAATTCAATAGATCACATTTTATCTATATGTTTTTATATACAATTAATTTGTTTTTGTTACTTAGTTGCAGATGGAATGCTATTATTTTTGGATGTAGTTATTTATAGATGTAATATACATTTTAGCAGTAATTGTAAATAATCATGTGATCTATTGAATTGATTATATAAATGGTCATGTATGTGTTTTAGTATACATCCGATGAAGTAGCTTTGCTCCGAAAGCGCTTATGTACCTGTCATTTTATATTAAAGGAAAGAATTATACTGGAATTCCTTGCTGTCCTTGGATCCTTCTGTGTCTTTTATGTGGTTTACATTTTGATTTTTGTTGGATTCAAGTGTTGGCTGGGATTGTGATTTGTGTTTTTACTAATTCTTTAGATCAGTCAGGAAAATATAGTGAGATTAGTTAAGTACTGTTTTTCTGTAACTGTGTGAATCTACCCATCTGTGCTATTTTTAATATTTCCTGTGCTTGAAACTCTGGTGTTTATTGTAAATAGATATTTAGTATTTTCATGTTCTTTTATTATTTATTATTAAATATATTTAAATCTTTCATTGTGGCTGGTCTTCAAGAGAATATTTTAACCTTTGAAAGGACTTATTTAGTGACTCTGTGACCACTCGTGAAAGCCTTACTGTATTGATCAAACACTACCATTTGTATTAGTATTAATTTTACTCAGTATAATTAGGTACCCTTGTAAGAAGCTTAGAGTAGCTGGCTTTGGAGTGTTCTGGTGGAGGGGTGGAACTAACTTATAGTGTGGGAATAACTGGTAAATCAGTGCCAACTTTTCATAGGTGTGTGTGTGTGTGTGTGTGTGTGTGTGTGTGTGTGTGTGTGTGTGTCAGCTACTTGGAACAAGGACACAGAGCACTGGTTTCACAGAGAAGGTGATGGAGGACTTACTTTGGAACAGTCAGTTGAGGACTCAACTCTACAGCTGTGTCAGTGGGGAGTCTTATTGGGGGCCTGAAGAGAGAGAGAAACCTAGGGCCCCAGACTGACTGTGTTCCTTATGTGCTCTTAAGGGAAATTGTGCTTGGTGCAGAGAGTTGCATCTGAAAATACGGTGTGTATCTATTTCTGTTCCAAGTGAAAGTTCCTCACCAGTGTCAGTGTAAGGATTAAGGCTTCTTGATTACTGGCCCAGAAGAGGGTGTCACAGGGCAATACTCACTTAGTCTTGTACAGCAGTAGTGTGCAATGTTGCATGATGCTGTACATCTCACAGCATCGATAACCAGCACTACTAACAAAATACTTTAATGCATTACCTATAGCTAAACCATTTACCCCAAAAAGGTATTTATCACTACATTAAGTGCATTAATTTGTGCAGCCAGAGATTCAGTTAACTAGGAGGTGTATATAACAGCATTTAAGTCTGCCATTTGCTATACACACTCTAAAATACAAATGCTAATTAACAGAGTCTGTAGCACCACCTGCTAATGCAGTGATACATGCATTTTTTCTTTATATGGTACATGGTTCGAATCCAGGTGTATGTTAACAGTGTCAAATTATTTTATAAGTGTAAAAACAAATTCTGAAGTATGATAGTTGTTATGGTGTGTCTACAGTATGACTAGATTGTACTGGTTTCCAGTCCAACTATATAATACTTAGAACTGGTATAGCCACTTCCATTACTGCTTTTTACCATTGTGGCATGTTGGTGCACACCTCACACCATCATGCAATAATTCTTTAAAGAAAAGAAATGGGGAAAGAGGAAAGTGGTGAAATGGGGAGCAAGTAGGGGGAACAACAAAGTGAAAACTTTAACAATTAGCTTAGCTTCTGGGGTCATTCCAAGGGATCCAGTACCTGACAGCCTGGGAAGACATAATCGACAGACCACAATACTTTGTCAGAGATGGCCTGCATTTGTCTACTGTGGGCTTCAGGTTTCTGGCAAAGGCTCTTGCCTCCCCCATAGTGCTTTTTTTATGCAATTCTATAGGTCAAAACCACCAACATGAAAAGTTCATCAAAACGCAAATTAAAAGTCATGCTCCTAAACGCTAGCAGTCTAAACATGAAATTGCACTCATTGCAAGCATTCTTAACCCTGGAAGATGCTGACATTTGTGCAGTCACAGAAACCTGGTTCAAAGCTGCAGACAGCAACTCAGCCATAACAGATTACTCATCCTATCATACATTCAGACCACAACCCATGGGCAGCAAAGCAAAAGGAGGTGGAGTTTCAATATATATTAAAGGCATACACACCTCCTGGATGGTCAAACAGTATGACTCATAGGAGACACTCCAGGTATAGTTAACCATTGACAAGACCCCCTATTCAAATCATAGCTAGCTACAGGTCCCCATCTTTGACTCAAGATGCCCACTCCACCTATCTGGACCTTTTCAAATCTATCAAGATTCAACTCTTTACCTTGATCCTGGGTAACTTTAATTATCCAACCATAGATTGGAAGAACTACTCATGGCAAAACACAAATGCCCAGAGATTCCTTGATATTGGCAATGCAGATGCCTTGGACCAGTTGGTCAACGCCCCACAAGAGGTGATAATATTTTGGACTTGGTATTAACCAACATAAGTAACCACTGCAGCATCCCTACAGTGTCATCCTCCCTGGTAAGATCCAACCACAAAGTGGTCACTTTCAAAGACACCATCTTCCCCGACAACCCCTTGTTATGGTCAAACATAAAAACTTCTCCAAAGATGATTACAACCTCCTGAGGGAAGGTATAAACAGCTTCACAGCACCCTTCCCCTCTGTAGGAACTGGCACAAATGTCCAAACCTACACCAAAGTACTATACAAGCATTTATATAGCTTCATGGAATCAGGAATACCTGACAGGACAAAATCCTCCTCCTCAAGGAAGAGTAAACTTGTCTGGTGGACATCTGCAATAAATAAACTTTATAATAAAAGAAATAAATTGCTGTCCAGGACCAAGAAGGAGCAGGTGCCTAGTTGGAACTAATCTCTCCTTAGCCTGAGCAAGCAAATAAGAACACTAGTGAAATCCTCCAAAGCAGACTTCAAGTCCAAACTGACCACATCTACTAAAGACAATCATAAGGCATTCTTCACGTATGTCTGCAATCTCAAAGGAAGCACTCAGATCTGCTCAGAACTGGTGGTCAAGGACACCACATACACAAATGTCATGGATATAGCCAACCTGCTGGCAGACAGGTTCAGCAAAAACTTCACACCTCTGTCCTTCCATCAATAAATCAGGACATCTCTAGCACCTGCCCCCACTTCCCTTATCTCTATGGAACAAGTTATCACTGCCCTCTCAAAGGCAAAAAATACAACCTGCACGGGACCGATAACATCCCAGGCTGCATCCAACATGAACTCAGGCAGGAACTTGCAGCACCATTATGCATCCCAGCCAAGTGGAGGACAGACACTGTCATCCCTTTGCACAAAGGTGGTGTGTCCACTGATCCAAGTAATTATAGACCCATCAGCCTAACTAGCCTGATTTGCAAGCCACTAAATGGATTATCATGGAGGTCATTAACAAGGACATTAGCAACCTCCAAACACTCAGTCCCACACAGTTTGATTTCCTCAAGAGGAGGTCATGCCTGTTAAATTTGGTAGACTTCTTTGAGACAGTCACCAAAGCCATGGATGAGGGGAAGACCTGGCCAAAGCCTTTGATACTATTCCTCACTCAGGTATAATAGATAAACTCTCTCAACTAGGCATTAATCTGTGTTACCAGATGGATAGCAAACTGGCTCACTGATAGAACCCGCCTAGTAGTAAAAATTGTGGAAGCCACTTCAAGCGGTAGACCTGTAATGAGCTGTCTACCCCAGGGATCAGTCTTGGGGTCTCTTGTTTGGGATATACTTTTCTGAGGTGCAGGCCAAAATCAGTGGGCTATGGTTGACCAAGTTCCCAGATGGCTGCAAGCTGGGCATTATCAGTTCCCCTAGTGATGTGGACATCGTCCAAGAGGGTCTCACCCAAATGACTGGTGCTAGAAACCTGGCCTCAAACTGAATGCCAAAAATGTATTATCATCCCCTTTGGGGAGGGTGATGTCCCCAAAAATTGTCACACGAATAACAAGGCCCTAAGCATCCAATCAGTTGTGAGGGACTTGGGCAACTAGGTTGATAGAAAACTGACTTTTGACCACCATTTTGGCTCCATTGTACAGAAAGTTTTCCACATGGCCTACCTTATTAAGAAAGGTATCTCATCCAGGAACAAGGTCATAACATCCCTGTATTCTTCCCTTATAAGACCCATTATTGAGTACAACACCCCTTTTGGCATGTACCTCACAAAGCACATGCAGCAGCTGGAGAGAACACAGAGGTTCCTCACCAGGAGAATCCAAGGCCTCAAACATCTACCCTACACAGATAGGCTAAATACCCTGTCCCTCTACTGAGTCTCAAAAAGACTCCTTCATAGTGACCTCTGTCTGGCATACAAAGCAATCTCAGATACCACCTTGATGAGACTGCTGCATATCCACGAGTCAAGCTCCTCTTGAGTTACCCGCAAACACGGCATCAACCTGATCTGTGACATTAGTAGGACTTGTTGGCAGGATAGATTTGTATCCCAGAAACTCCCCATTCTATGGATTAAACTCTATCTCCATGTCAAGCAGAGTACCTCATTAACCCTTTTTAAACACAACCTGGATAACTGGATGGGGAACAGGAAATACACCCCTGGGATTCCACCTGTCTTCCTGCTGGACAGAGGCATCAGGTGCTGACTTGTCAAAACATGGGCTAAGTCTTGGCTAGGCTTGTAAGGGCCTCAGGGCCAATAGCCTAGTAACTGTCTATGATCCTATAACAAGTCAGGAATGTGCAGGAAGGATGTGGGAAAGAACCATAGCTATACATTTCTTCTAGAATAAAACTTACACATTTGGCTGAATTTGAACTGTCACCCCCCCAGAGACAGGGGTGACCACAACACAATCTGTTGTATAGATAATCTGTCATTAACACACATGTGCAAAATGGAGGAGAATTTGAAATAATTATGTGTGTCATTAACACACATGTGCGGAATGGAGAGCTAGGTATGGGACATTTTTTTTGTTTGTTTTTGTGGGACAGGTGCTCATTTTTTGAGAGAGAGAGAGGAATGTTGGGGAAGGGCTGTAGGAATGTCTGGGTGAGGTAAGTTGGGCAGGTGAGGAAGCAATTGTAGACAGACAAGACAAACAAGACAAGAGACAGGGACGGTGAAGGACACATGAGGTGGTTGAACACCATGGATTGGGTGAGGGTGGGGATATTGTGAACCCATGGACGTCCAGTTGGGTGACAGTGAGAATCGAGTCCTTTCCACTGGACTGTCATCACTGTCACCTCACTGTGCTGATGGCTGTAGTGTCTAACATCTCCATCTCCTTGTGTTATTTAATACAATGATGGAGAGAAGTATCTCCAGCCAGGACAGGCATGCACCAACAGTGTGGTGCACAATCCTACGCACTATCCCTGGCAGTTTGTCACAGGTGATAAACTCAACTCCTCTGTCACTGCACCCAGAGGGAGTCACAGGCCTGTCCTCCAAAGCAGATCTACCTGAGGGGCCAAGTAGTACAGGCCAGCAGAAGGGGTGCTACCAGGTACTGCACCAGATGTGCTGGGCAGCGGTGCTGTAGCCAGTGGAGAGGGGGCAGATGGATCCCATGGGACAATCCTACCCCACTGTGCTGTGGGAAAAACAAAAAATAAAAAAGTAAACACACAAAAAAAAATAAATAAATAACCCCCCCCCCAAAAAAAAAGAGAGAAAATGGTTGGGGTGAGTGAAAAAAAGAGAACATTAGTAACTTTATATGTGATATATAAAGCATTGACCTTAATTGCTTTTAATACTACAAACCCCTAACAAATACATTTGTTTACTATTCAGTCTACCCAGCTTCTAACATATGCACAATATAATACAGATTTCAGTAAATAATCCTTGAGGTGTGCATACATTGCACATATGCATGTTCCATATATACTGATAGTTTACAGCAAGCAATTGGTGACACTGCTTTACAGCTCTGATGTTACATTGCAATATTGATGAAACCTTAGCATATTTAATATAATATATATATTAAATATATTTGGGAAGTGTGGATTTTGAAGTAACAACCTATACTACTTTGTAATAATGAACTGTTGTTTTGCCCTCAAGAGTAATGCATGCATACTTCGGTATTACAGTTAAGAAATGAAGTCTCAATTTGATACAACTGTATAAGTAACAAATAACTGTGTCATAACTTTTTAATGGTAAAATAACCCCACTGTTGGGATGCATACATACCACATGCATCTTGCCTCCATGCCAGTCTAGTGGCATGGGTTTGCACATTCAGAGCCCAATCTGTGACAGCTACAGAATAAACAAAACACAATAGAATACCATTAAGCATACCAATCCTGACTATATCCAGCTTTTAACTCTGACAAGTAGTCTCTGTAGGTGACACTTACACATCTGTGGGGTGCCCCCTGTCCTACATTCCTTGATCCAATGGTTAAGATTATCCCTGTTTCATATCCTGAGGTCTCTGTAGTGGTTCCTACATTCTTCATTAGTGTGTGCGATACCAGTAACATTGGTCAGAGCCTGGGCCAGACTATTCCATGCCTCTACCTTGTACTCTGAGTCACAATAGCCCCTCTGCAATAGCCTGGGGCCATGTTCATTGACTAGGAGTCCAACAAACACTTTGAACTCCTGGACACCCCAGCCTTCTGCATAGAATGTCAAAAACTCTCCAGAAATGCCAGCCATGCCTATCACAGATTGAGACCAATGTAGAATAATGTTTTTTTGCCAGTTGCAGGTATCACGCTTACTGGGAGCATGCACTTTCTGGATTGCAACATTTGAAAGAGTTGTGCATCACTTACCATCACACAAATATGTTGCATGACAGTGTGTGCTGCAGGTGAATGTGTTTGCACTATGAGCGATAGTTTTAATTGAATGCATCAGGTGTATGTGTGTGGCTGTCTGGGTACTGTCTGCTACATGGGGAGCCCATTCATGTAGTTTGTACACTGCCACTCTATGCACAAATGAAATGTACATAGCCAATGCCATTTGTGCTAAGTGGCACATTGTGCAAACAGTGCCCCCCCAAAAAAAAATAAAAATAAATAAAAAGTAAAACAATTGGAGAATTAGTTGAAATGTGAAAAATCAGTCTATGATATACACAGTAGAAACTGTTAGTGCAGGTGAGATATGACTACATAGGGCTGGATCCCAACTCTCACTAGAATACACTGTCACAAAACGGGAGGGGGCTTAACCATCTTTGCCCCACAAAAGCTTTTGCAGGAAGTACATGACATAATTCCTTACACAACCAAGTTCAACTGAATGTGCACTGATATCGAGGCATGACCTAATATTTGTAAATGGATTCTATGTAATATATTTGGATGTGGTGCATTTACTGGTCACACAACCTGCTATGATTATTGCTTGCAAACATACAACTGTGTCTTACCTTTCTGTATTTCTTGGTCATTCATCAGTTATCTGACCAGTACTCAGAGACATGCACTCTGTAAGCCAGTCTATATCATTTACCTTAAAATGTGTGAGGATATTCTCTGGGGACAATATGATATGCAGTTGCCATCAAATTAATTGAAGGTTGAATGCCACAAACAAGCATAGACTGCTGTTTTGAGGGTGGGGAGCACAGGTGGGTTCCTGTCATGGAACATGGAAGAGTATAATGTTCTTTCAAGGGGGGTGGAGCCAGGCCGAGCTACTGTTATGGCACAAACAAGGCTATGTTGCTCATATTACTCTCCTTGTTTTGCTTCCTGCTGGTTTGATCTTGTGAGGGTAGTGAATTTGCAAACTGCTATGTGCCTCATCACTTTCAAACATCTCTGTTATGATTTCCCATTTCAAACATATATTGCTAAACTGAGGGCATGCAGTGATCATCACTACTTTGGGTAGGTATCAATGTGGGACTCTTTGAAGCTTAAGGCTACTACTTGCTAATGGACACATACAAGTCAAATAATTCTCTTATGTCACATGACATTAATTTCTGTACAAAACTCCTACCTTGTAGTTGCTTACTGTACCAAGTGATGAAATACAAGGACATGTCATAATATTATTATACAATACAGTACATGTTCAGGACTTACCTTGTAAATGCAGCAGCAGACATAGTGTTAGTTCAGAGCTGACTATGATACAAGCAGTACACAGCCAATATATGAGGAGTCAAAAGAAGTGGCTTTCAGGTGAGGCTGATAGAGGTCACAGGTTTCCCGTACTGTGTCTCTGATCACCCTCTAGCACTTTACAATATCACAAAATACATGATATGAACAAGTTAAATGTGGCCTGACAACTCTTCTGTCTCAGACTAGGCTTATTGGCAGCAGTAGCAGCAACAGCATTGCCTGCAGCCTGTAGCACATACAAATGGAGTTAAGCAACACCAGCAGCTCCTAACATTTTGCCTGTGTAGACTTTCTGTGTGTCTACTTCACTACTTTTGAAATCCACAGGAAAAACCAGCATGGAGTCCAAATGGATGCTTTATTACTTTGTGAATAGCTCCACCAGATTGGTTGATTAGAATGCAATTCAGCTGTTTATGCTGTAATTAGCATATCTGAAACAGAATCTAGAAAGACGTAGTTCATTAATAATCTACTCCATTATAAAAAGGTTAATGTGTAGCTAGCCAAACTGAAGGTGAAGATACTTGCTATGTGTTCAGCAAAGCAAACTATTTTCCAAGCTCTCTCTATAGAGGAGTATTGAACTCCAGCAGATATGCTGCCATTCTCTTACCAACATAATGCATATGCTGGAATATGTTTATTAATAATGTGAAGCAAAGCCTTTTACACTGGTATCTGTATGCATTAGTTGCAAGTGTACTGATGGCATGGCCATGTTTGTCAACCCATTTCAGAGGTACAAATGATTGACAATACATGAAAATAGTAAGCTGTGTGACACATATGTACAAATGTTTCAGGGTTCAAGTCCTTTGAATGCATGTTTAGAATTTCCAATGTATTGTATTAGCAAAATGGTTCATGTGCCTGTTCTTTAGTGGGTGTGGGAAGCAAACAGAATTTACTGTTATGTCACAAAGTACATTGGACTGTTCTTTTGGGGGGGCACAATTGAGTTACTGCTATGGCACATACAAGGATATGTTGCCCTTGCTACTCTCCTTGGACTGTTCTTTTGGGGGGGGTGGCACAACTGAGTTACTGCTATGTGCCATACAAGGATATGTTGCCCTTGGTACTCTCCTTGGTTTGCAATCTGTTTATTGTTAGTATTTCACATATGTCGTATGTGTTATATTTTTCCATTGGGTATTCCTGACTGCCTACCTTAATTGTTTTATCTGGTAACAGTTACTTTGTAGTTATGTGTATTATTGTTCTGTTGTGTTTTAGGACCAAAAATGTCATTGAGGTGCAGACCCCCTCCCGCTTTAGCAAGCCAGAAAACAACAAAACAGTGGATGCACTACATCAGCATGGCACTTTCTTTCTTGGAAGGGGTTGTCCAATATGCCAGAGAGGCTGAGGATATGGCAAGAAATCATTGTTAACATAAATGCTGTGGGTAGCCACAGCCATACTTATGAGTAGGTGCACCACAGGGCCACTGAGAAGACCACAGCTGCACAGAGGCTTGCAGCTCCTGTTGCCCAAGACCAGAGGGTAAGTGGGCATGGGTCTGCTGCAGAACCACCTATCACCTCCAATGAGGAATTCCTGGGAAATCTTCTGACACAGGAAAACTCTGAGCAGAGTGGCCCACAATATGTCCTTGATGCAGGTGCAACACCTTCTCAATCCCAGGAAGAGCTTCCAGACAGGCTTTGTTACATGACCAGTTCAATACTGTTGTATAGTAAAACAACTGAAATAAAAGTTACTACTGTGTCACTTTTGCTTTTTTTTTTGGGGGGGGGGGTTGAATATTAGTACAGTGATAACTCAGGTTGGAGTTGTCAGACACGTACTTATTAAAGTGTCATGCTGATTGAGAGCAGGACATGTAGTACCTCCTGTCTTACTGTTAAATGCGATGATGTTGGCCTTATCTCTTGCTTAACTTCTTTCAGGATCATCAGGAATCCAGCACCATAGGTCTCCTGCAGGTGGTAAGCCAAATCAAGTTATTTTAGTACTGCAGATCAATTTCTAGTATCTAATGTATAATTTTAGGCCTGTTGTATATATCGATAAACTGTCTGTAATACTGGTAGCACGGTTAGTTGTTTACCATATATTGCACGATAGTAGGGCATGTATTAATGTATGCCTGTGTTTCTTCCTTTTTATCACAGGTGATCATGACAATGGGAGTGTGGGCTCTGTGCCACCTGATGTCAGTGTCTCATCAGACATTGTTGATGATGGTGGCAAAACTGAGGCACAGTCGGGGGGTGCACAGGTTGAATATGACACAGAGGTTGACATCTAGCTACCCTCTTCTTTTTCCTCAGACCTGGTGGGTAGGCCTATGCCTACCCAGTCTACTGAGCCCACAGATATAGAACAGGTGAAGGGCGATGACATTGCACATGGAAGTGTGGTTAATGTGGCTTCAGTGCCTCTTGAGCTTGGTCATAGTCAAAGTATTGGTGAGGTGTCACACAGGAGGGTTGATAGGAGTGCTCGGAGGGGGGGCCTGCTGTCCCTCCTCCACCTGCTGCAGGTGTCTCTTCCCTTGTCATTCAACATATGTTTAGGACCATCATGGAAGCACAGGCATGTTCAGAAAGGCACTCCAGACAAATGCTCAGGGTTCTGGATGTGGCACAATCTAACATGCATGACTGCCTCCACCATGTTGCCGATTACCTGGACCGCATGAATGATACTTTGGAAAGAGGGGTGGCTGTGATAGACCAAGGGCTATCTGTCATGGAATGAGCAGTGTCTGTGATAGAAGGTCTGCTGGGAGGGTAACGGCATCCTCATGGGCGTAGGTCAGCCACATCTGCTAAGAGCTAATGTGGCCATTCCCAATCATGTTCCCATAGTGACAGTACTTCCTCTGGACCATTGCAAATTGTGCTGTCCACACCCAGATGTGGCAGGCCATGAAGCTGTGGTCCTTGGCATTCCCATGAAGGAAGCATATCCAGCAGACAACAGTCACACTCAGGAAGCAGCACTCTATCTGACCTTGGTTGCCACCTCTACCATGCACAGCTCACACCTGTCCAACATGCCAAGACATAGAGCTAACACTAAGCTTGGTTGTGTTCGTGCAGACTCTCACACACCACATTCACACTGAGGACCCCTACAGACACACACATAGCCTGCCTGCTTTACTTTCTCCCTCACACACACATGCAGACCTTTTGTGTCAGCCTAGGCCTCCTGCCACCCCCCAGCATCAATGCAAGTGATGATAACTGTGCAATATCCCTGCTTTCTCTCTTTTGAATTCAGGGAGACAAAAGCTTTGTGTCTGATGTACAGGGTTCACAGCTACATTAGTGCCTAGTATAGTTATATTTGCCTTGCTAAATTATACAGCGAATAGCATCATCATGACAGTACTTTTGAGTGTATTCTCTTATATGGGTTGTGAAGTCAGGAACTGCAATGTATGTCATTACTTTATAACATTTCCCTTTAATGTTTTCCAATACATACGAATGCTGCAAATCGTAAGATACGCCATCACATGCAGATCTCAGGATTGTATGACAGCACTGCACTCAAACTCATCAGAACAGTAATACAGTAAATGCTATCTTTTGCAGGAACCTCACCAGACACATGCAGTAGCTGGACAGACCACAGGGTTTTCTTATCAGGATAACACAGGGCCTATTTACCTTGACATGATGTATGTGGGTAGATTAATAGACATGTCACTGTCATCTGTCTGGCATCGTATTACATTATAACTGTGATTCTAAGCCTATTACTTTTGGTTTAAGCACTTGGGCTTCAAGCCAGTTCTCTTACATTATGAAGGTTTGTAGTCTACACTCTGGTGGGAAGAGAGTATAGCATCTGTCCTTCTGAGCTGGAAATTGCTGGTTGAATGCTTATTGTGGCTGTTGTTCAAAGTCTCTGTTATGGTTTAAGCACTTGGCCTCCAAACCAGTTATTTTACATTAGGAAGGTTTGTGGTGTAGATGCTTGTGGCAGGGGAGTATAGTCTACACCCTTCTAAGCTGGGATTTGCTGATTGAAGGCTTATTGTGTCTGTTATTCATAAAGTGTCTTAGTTCTGGTTTAAGCACTTCTGCTCCAGACCACTTAATTCACACTAGGAAAGTTTGTTCTCGACACTCTTGTTTGAGTAGTCTACTGAATGGGATTGCTATTTTATTTAAAATGTTTGTTCTTCTGTTGTGATTGTGATGTTCTGCATTTTGGATTCCTAGGACTTCTGCATTTTATAGCATAGGCTTGATTCAGACTTGCTGAATCTAGACTGTTTGGTATCATTGGAGCATTAAAACCAGCCCTCTTACATTAAGAAGGCCCCTCTGCACCCTTGTGGTAGAACTGTGCCGCCAAGAACCCATCTGACTTAGGGATTGCTGGAATAAGGCTTCCTGTTGGCCTTTTTCTTGTTTTACTTGTTTAAAATAGTTTAACTTCACTTGTAGTCCAGAGCTGTGTTTTGGGGGATTTGCACTCAGTTTACCATAGCTGCTCAGTGCTTGCAATGCTGACCTGCAAGCAACTCAGATAGGCATTATGAAACATTGACCCATTTTTTGTAACTCTAGCCCTCCACAGAATAGACATTTTGTTAAGTCTTGCACCAAACTCTGGTCCATCTAGCCCATTCCTCACTACTTACTACAGTATATACCTTCTATAATGGATGGACAGTTTCCCATCATGTCTACAGGCAGCCTGCTGGACATAAAAATCCTGAGGCAAGAGAGCAATTGCCTCATGTACACTGACAACCAGTTACAGCTAAAACAAACTAATGCAACATGTGAGAGTTATAGCTATTTAACGAAATAAAAAATGAAAGGCTACCAACCGGATCAAAATATTTATTAAGCCGTTATTAAGTTATACTATGAATTTGGAATAAATTCTCTCACATAACAACAAACCATATATCAAACATGTCAGCACACGCGATTCACATGTTGCACATAAGCTCACAGAACATAAACCCACATATAAGGAGGTACTTGCTAGAAGCCTAACTAAAGATTGAAGACCTTCCAGGTGCAAACCTACTGCACACAGTGCAGACCCAACAGAATCCACTACACATAATAATATGTACACCAGTGTCTCTGCCAATAAGCCCCTCAGGCAAAACACCTCAAAATCAAATGTCTTGCTCATAAGTGACTTCATAGTGCGACAAACAGATGTTCCCCCTTGCCAGACTGGACAAGGAGAAGGTCATAGCCAGCTGCCTGACATGTGCCAGGGTCTGTCAGATCACACATTCACTCAAGTCTCTAAACTGAAGCTGAAGATTCTTCAGAGATGGTCTGCAAAGATATTCTTGTAATTGGAGATTCAGTTATTAGAGGAACTGATACTTATATTTATAGAGATGATAAAAGAACATCAAGTAGTGTTATGCTTGCCAGGAGCAAAAATAGAAGACGTGAAACAAGCCTTGGAAGGCCTTAATGTAAGGAAGTATGGATCTGTTTTTATTCATGTTGGCACAAATTATGTCACCAACAAAGATTCTCTGACTGTTAGTCGGGAACTGACAGCCCTCCTAGGTAGTATAGCTTGTACTGGTGTCAGGACATATTTTTCACAAATCACCTATAGAAAGGATAGTCAGGTCACTGTGAATGAAAAGATTTTTTGGATAAACACCTACATGGAAAAAATGTCCTGTTTTAAAAAATTGAAATGTGCAGAGCATCCAAGCCTTCTTTTGGGCACATGTGTTCAGACAGGATGGTGTGCATTTGTGTAGATCAGGGTAGAGAATTTTTGCAGCAGATATTTTGCAATATTTGACAAACACTAGCCAGTATTTTTGCCAGGTCAAAAATGTAACAGTTCACAGATAGCAACATTTGATACATCTCAGATGGTTGTTAATGCTAGGGGCATTAATAATAAAGTTTTTTTATTAGAAAATGTGCTACGTTCCCACAAGATTTATGGTGTTATAGTTTGTGAAACATGGTTAAAGAACAATGACTGGAAACCAGTTCTGTCAGGGTATAAATGTTTTTACTGTAACAGACATTCTAACAAAAAATCAGGTGGAGGTGTTATGATAGGGATTAGACAGCTATGAGACTTGTGATTATTACATGTTCAGTGATAAACACCAATACTACAGAATGTGTAACTGTGACAATAAAGACAACCCTGGAACATACAACAATTGTTGGAGTGTACAGACCATCAAAGTCAAGTGCAGATGACCTAGAGGAATCCATACATTTCTTACATGAAACACAGGAGGGAAGAATAATATTAGTTGGGGACTTACATTTACCAGAAACAGACTGGAATAATATTGATTCATAGGTTCATAGGTTCATACTAGGCTATCTGCCCTGGGGCATTTATAAGCCTAGCCCGAGTGTGTTTGGCTTTCGCCACCCTTTGATTTGAGTTTGCTGTGCCCTTTTTAAGGTTAGTTTACTGTGCCTCTGTCTAGTAGTGACACAGAAGTAATCCCCGGGATAAACTTACGATCTCCCATCCACTCATCAAGATTCCTCTTGAAGAGAGTCAATGAGGTGCTCTGCCTAACATGGACTGGGATTCTATTCCAGAGTGAAGGGAGCCTCTGGGTTATGAATCTGTCCCTCCAGCATGTTCTATTCATTTCTGTGCTGAGGTTCAAGTCCCTCGAGCGAGTGGTTCTAAGGGATTTAGATTTTCTGAGGTGGAGCATGTCCATTAATTATTCTGGGTTGGACATAGCTTTGTATGTCAGGCATAGATCGCCTCGAAGTAGGCGGTATGCAACTGAGTAGAGCTGGAGTTTTTTTAACCGGGCAGCATATGGGATCTGTTTGAGTCCCTTGATCCTCTTTGTGAGGTACTTTTGGGGTCTTTCTAGTTGCTGCAGGTGTCGGGTAAGGTACATCCCAAAAGGGGCATTGTATTCTATGATGGGCCTGATGAGGGATGAATAAAGGGGCACTATTACCTCACTTGATCTAGATGTGAATCCTTTTGTGATAAGGTGGGCTATGTAGAAGGTCTTTCTAACCACTTTGGCAATGTGGTTGTCAAAGGAGAGATTGCTATCAACTTGGGTCCCCAGGTTCCTAATTACTTCTTCCGTACTTAATGGGTTACCACCTATGTGGTAATTTGTGGGCACTTTTTGCCAAAGGGTATGACTATACACTTTTTGGCATTTAGCTTTAGGCCATGGCTCTGGCACCAGTTATCCGTCTCTGTGAGACCTTTTTGGAGGATGTTCGTGTCAGCTGGAGAGTCAATTATGGCGCCCAGTTTGCAGTCATCTGCGAACTTGGTCAGCCATAGTCCTCCCATGTTGGCCTGTACCTCGGAGAAGTATATGCCGAACAAGAGAGGTCCCAGGACAGAGCCCTGTGGGACACCACTTGTAACTGGTTTCGAGTATGACATGGCTCCGGCAATTCTGTCTCTGTGGGTTCTGTCTTTGAGCCAGTTAGCAACCCATCTTGTGACATAGGGGTTTATATTTAAGCTGGATAGATTATCTATGATGCCCGAGTGGGGTATTGTGTCAAATGCCTTTGCGAGGTCCAGATAGGCTGTGTGGACTACCTTCCCTTCATCTATGACCTTGGTGACTGTTTCGAAAAAGTTGAACAGGTTCAAGAGGCAGGATCTGCCCTTGACAAAGCCGAATTGGGTAGGATCTAGTGTCTGTAGGTCCCCAATGTCTTTGTTTATGAGTTCCATGATGATCCTCTCCATGGCCTTGCAGATAAGGCTAGTTAGGCTTATGGGGCGATAGTTACCAGGGTCCGTTGAGGCACCACCTTTGTGGAGTGGGACCACTGTTGCTGTACGCCATTCTTTGGGTACATATCCTGTAGCAAGGCTGAGATTGTACAGCAGTTTTACGTGAGGGTTTAGTTCTTCTTGGAGTTCATGAAGGACGCAACCCGGGACACCGTCTGTTCCCATTGAAACAGTGTTTTTTGCTTTGGAGAGGGCGGGTTTCACCTAAGCATCTGAGATGTTAGGGAGGCTGCACTCTGCTGGGATAGATATTTGCTCTTTTGGGGGGGAAAGGGGGGAGAAGTTTGCACTGGACCGGTCTGCCAGGATGTTGGCAATGTCTGTGGGTTCAGTGTATTTTTTGTCGTTTAGAATCAACTCTAAGCATATCTGGGAGTTGCATCCCAGGTTCCTAACATAGCTAAAGAAAGCCTTGTGATTGTCTTTAGTGTCCTGTGCAATTTTTCTCTCGAAGCTAGCCTTGGAGGATTTTATGAGGGATTATCATTTTTTTGCTAGTACTGATCAGAGATGCCTTCCCTTTTAGGGATTTTGCTCTATCATGTAGTAGCTTCCTTCTTCTGTTGTACAACTTATTTATGGCTGGGGTCCACCAGACTGGATGCCTGCCTTTGGACGATTGGGTCTTGGTTTTGTTTGGGATAGCATGATCCATGCATTCCTGGAGGTGTCCATAGAATGTGTTTATATAGGATTCTGTGGTTTGGGCCGTAGTTTCCACTGGCCCGGGGGCCTTGAAGGATTCCACCTCGGTTTTGAGAAGTGTGAAGTTCACTTTTGAGAAGTTTTTCACTGTGGTTTTCTGGGCTGGGGGTGTGGTCGGGTTTTGGATATCCAGTGAAATTAATTTATGGTCTGATCTTACCAATGAGGGGTATACTTCTGGTGTGGAGCATAGGGTCCCCATGTTGGTGATGATCAGGTCAAGTATGTTTTCCCCTCTTGTGGGAGTTGTGACTAGTTGTTCCATGGCATTTGAGTTTATAAATTCCAGGAACCTTTGGGCTAGGGTGTTGGGGCTTGAGTAATGCTCCCAGTCTATGTTTGGGTAGTTGAAGTCACCCAATATAATGGTGTTTGGAGAGATCTTCATGTTCTCCAATGTTTTCAGGAAAGCCGAGTGGGATTCCTGATTTTGAGACGGTGGTCTGTAGCATGCTATAAACTGAAAGGCAGTTTTGCCCACTGTTAGTTGCACATGGATGGTTTCTGATGCTTTGTGCAACACCACTAACCTGGAGGTGTGGGTATCCTTGATAAATATGGATGCTCCCCCTCCTTTTGTGGTTCGGTCCGAGTTTTGGGGCTGAAAAGCATGATATGAGGTATAACTTGGTAGTGCTGGGGTGCTCTCTGGAGCCTTGAACCAGGTTTCTGTCACTGCGCAGATATCAATGTTCTCCATACTGAGGAGAGCTTTGAGTGCATGCATTCTGAGGTTTAGACTTCTGGCATTTAGCAGCATTACCCTTAGTTTCTTGTTCTTTGTGTTTTCTATGGAGGTGGGTTTGTCTTTTGAGCCTTGCCTAAAAAAGGCACTATGGGCGTGGCAAGGGCCTTTGCCAGTAACCGAAAGCCCAGGGGTGACAGGTGCAAGCCGTCCCTAGCGAAGCAACATGGCTTGTCGAGCATGTCATCTCAGGCTGACAGGCACTGGATCCCCTTTGAATGACACCAAAATTTTAGCCAATTGTTAAAATCAATCATTTTGTCTTTATACTGCGGCATCATTCTAGGTGAAGGTAAGATGTTGCTCAAGGTCAGGGTCATACCGGCCTGGGCTACATGATCGGAGAGCTCCTCTATGTCTCTTTTCATGTAGTCGAGGGAGGTACGTCTCAGGTCATTCACACCAGCATGTACTATGACAGAGTCATATGTGTACTTGCTTTGGAGTGACCTGAGTGCTTGTGTTATGTGGCGGATCCTAGCACCCAACAGGCAGCTCACTGTGACCTTCTCCTTGTTCAGCCTGGTGAGCGGGACGTCAGTGTGTCTGACTATAGAATCACCTATTACAAGTGTATCAGGTGTGTTATTCAGCCTTAAGGGCTGTGACTGTTTGGCACACTGACTTTGTGAGCTATGTGTTGCACATGTTTTGCTGTGGGGTAGTGCTTGCTTGGATGTCTGCTTTGGAAGTCTCTGCTGCTTAGGTAGATTTTTAATTAGAGCCTCCGAGTATGTTTTTGTGTGTTTATGTGTTTGGTTTGCTGTTGTGGTAGGACTATGTGAGACTGGATTAGTGTTGTGTGAGGTTACCTTCTCCTCCTGACTGGTTACACCAGTTCTGAGGTGAGAGAGCTCAGCCTCCAGTTTAGCTATATGGTTGCATCTCTCACATATGTTTGAACCTGTTTGGAGGAGGAGAGGGTTGTCCGTGTACATGAGGCAGTTGTAACATTGCCTCAAGTTTCCCAGATTCACTAGCTGGACTGGAGAGAAAACCATTAACTGACCTTTGGACATGTTAGAGTAGTAAAGGGAACTCTTTTATCACTTAATTACAAAGGACCAATAGGGGACAAGGTAATTGTGGAAAGTGTATGAGGATGTAGTGCTTTTAGTTTATTAGTGCAAGATTGTAAAATGGCTTATTTGGGAAAGTGCAGGGTCTTAGATTGAGAATAGGGTGCTTAATTTGAGAGATAGAGCAGTTCTAAGGGAAAAAGTAAAGAGCAGACTTTGTGGAGCCAGGAATAGTTTAAACCCGATTAAGCGGCGCTGCCTGATGCTGCGCTATGTGCACAATCGCGCAAAGCTGGGCTAAAGCAGGTTTTTATGCAGGGAACTTCAAAGAGCTAGAAATGGCCCAAAATGGCCAATTACTACAATATTCTTGTGCTGAGGTCACTCCTTCAGGGACAGATAGGCTGCTCAAGGCTCCCCACTCCCACTGGTGAGCAAAGAAACTTCCTTTTATCCAAGTAAGGAAATGGGCGACACAGGAACTATCCAAGAGTCCAGAATACAGCAAAGCCTGTATAGGGGACTATTCTAGTTAAGGAAAGGTGGGAAACAAGGATATTTTTTTGTTTTTGTTTTTTTTTTCAAGAAAACAGCAGGAAAATTACAATATATTCAATGCACAGGCTAGTGCACTTGAGTGGGCAGCCTCAACAGTTAATTACAACAAACAAACTTTTAAATTAAGTGCAGGTAATGAAAAAACGCAAAAACAAGCTTATAACAGTTAAATCAGCAGTGTAAACTCGCTTTTCGGTGAGAAAGGAAGGTCACACAGGTAGAAACAGAAGAAATATACTTATATCTTGAAAGCAGTCACTCTTTTCATTTTTCTGCTGCTAGCACCACTCTGCAAGACCACGAGGAGCTGTTGCTGAGTAGTATAAGTGAAAAAAAATGCTCAGAAGCGGATTTTTATGCAGGGAACTTCAAAGAGCTAGAAATGGCCCAAAACCGCCAATTACTACAAGATTCTTGTGCTGAGGTCACTCCTTCAGGGACAGATAGGCTGCTCAAGGCTCCCCAATCCCACTGGTGAGCAAAGAAACTTCCTTCTATCCAAGTAAGGAAATGGGTAACACAGGAACTATCCAAGAGACCAGAATACAGCAACACCTGTATAGGGGACTATTCTAGTTAAGGAAAGGCGGGAAACAAGGATATTTTTTTTTCAAGAAAACAGCAGGAAAATTACAGTATATTCAATGCACAGGCTAGCGCACTTGAGTGGGCAGCCTCAACAGTTAATTACAACAAACAAACTTTTAAATTAAGTGCAGGTAATGAAAAAACGCAAAAACAAGCTTATAACAATAATGTTAGTAAAGAAATTATTCATAGAGTATATTCAGGAAGAACAAATGCTTCAGACTGTAAAAAAAAAACTACCAAGGGATGGAATATACTAGATATTCTTTGTGTTCCCAAAGAAATTACTGTAACTCCAAGTCAAGTTTTACCACCATTGATGTGCAGTGATCATGGGATCATAAAGTTTAATTTGTTGATAGATAATTCTGCCAAACTGAACTCTAAGCCAATGCACAAAAGGTTAATTACAGATTATAGGGAAGCAAAACAGTTACTATATAAAACTAACTGGAGTGAGGTGTTCAGTGGAAAAACTGCAGATGGAATGTGGAAAGTTTTGAAAGAGAAATTGTTTGAGTGCAAAAAGTCCAAAAAATGTTTAACATCACGATCTAGGCACGCAACATCAGGGGGGTATATTTCAATAAGAACAAGAAACCTGATTAAGGTGAGAGACAAAAAATATAAGAAATGGAAGAGAGGTCGAACTACAACTTTGAAAACTGAAATAAATGAGCTGGACAAACAGATTAAGCATAGTGTTAGACAAGATCAAGAAAATTTGAAGAACATTTATATCAAGATATTGAGCATAATAGGAAACCTTTTTATAGATACATAACATTGTGTGCAGATTCTAAAATTTATTCTCGGACACAACAGATTATAGATATATTTACAAAATCCTATACAAAACAGTTTGGCTCCACAAAAGGGGTGGTAAGTTGTCCTAGTGGCATCCAGGTAACCCCAGATACTGGAATCAAATTAGATTATATTGAAAAAGAGCTGTGCAAACTGGATCCAAACGAAGCGCAGGGAGGAGACGGAATAAGTAACAATGACCTGAGAACACCTAAGCAAGAACTTACACTGCCATTACATCTATTATTCACTAGGTCATATAAATATGGGGAGATTCCTCAAGATTGGAGACATGCACTTATTAAACCTGTCTAAGGGAAAGGGGAGTCGGACAAACCCAGAATCATATAGACCCTTAAGTCTACTTTCATGTAGTGGAAAAATAATGGAGAAGGTAATACTGGATAAGTTATTGTCAGAACTGGATAGTTTGGGACTTGAAACCATATGTCAGCAAGCATATGTTGAAAATAGATCTATTACCACCTGTAACATGATGTTCTATAAAGTACAGTTTTGTACCTACCATAAATGTTGATGTTCGAGTGCTAATACAGCTGCAGTAATCACAGATGGGTTTTCAGCCATCAGGCAGTCCCTCGGCCGGCCGAATTCCAAAGTCTTGGTCCGGCGTCGGTAGTCGTCGCATACTCTTCTGACGTCAGGAAGGCCAGAGTATATAAGACACAGCCGACGCCATGTTCTTCAGTCTTTCTTGCCCCAGATGTCAGGTGCCCCCAAAAGGAAGGCAATACATAAATAAAACTTATCTGCATATGCAAGCAATGCAATGTAAAGCCAAAACAGTGTAAGCAAGCAAATAAAACATAGCAGGATAACCCAGTCAAGTGGTATGAAGAGGTGGTTAGGCCCTATGCCTTTACCAAGTGGGGAAGGAGGGAGGGAAACCTGTACTGCAGCTGTATTAGCACTCGAACATCTACATTTATGGTAGGTACAAAACTGTACTATGTTCATCGTGCATACAGCTGCAGTAATCACAGATGGGTAGAGTCCCAAAGCTATGCATAGGGTGGCAGGTACTATGAGGAACTGGGTTGAGCCAGAATGCCCTGCAAAACAGCAGTGGCAAAGCCTGCTCTTGTTCTGGAATATAAGGGCAGGTGGTAGTGTTTTGTGAAGGTATGTACAGAACTCCAAGTGGCTGCCTCCAAAATATCCTTAGTAGGCACACCTCTGAGGAAGGCTATAGAGGTGGCTGTGGCCCTGGTGGAGTGAGATCTGATACCAGTAGGGACAGATTTCCAATGATAGGAGTAACAAAATCGTATGCAGTGGCCAATCCACTTGGAAATGGTCTGTTTGGTAACTGGTTTCCCTTGAGCCCCTACTGCATAGGACACAAAAAGTTGGTCTGATTTCCTGAAGGACTTTGTTCTGTCCAAATAGTAACATAGCTGCCTATGGATGTCTAAAGAGTGAAGCAGCCTTTCCCCTTTGTTTTGAGGGTTAGGATAAAAGGTAGGAAGGTGTATGGCTTGGTTTAAGGCGACCCTGGATACCACTTTAGGCATAAAAGATGGGTTGGTACGAAGGGAAACCCTATCCTGATGGAAGATGAGGAAGGGCTGCACCGCCATGAGGGCCTGTAGTTCAGAAACCCTACGAGCTGAAGTGATGGCCAGAAGGAAAGCTGTTTTCCAGGACAAATATTGCAGATCTGTTGAAGCAGCAGGTTCAAAGGGAGGCAATGTTAATTTTTCTAGTATGTAATTAAGGTCCCAGGCTGGGATTGGTTGTTTCCCTGGAGGTCTTATATTCTTAGCCCCTCTGAGGAACTGCCGTAAGAGTGGGTGTGAGAATAAAGGAGGATCCGTGTTGAATTCTGCAGAAATGGCTGAGGCGTGTATTTTAATTGAAGAAAATGAAAGTCCACTGCTCAGCAGTTCAGCTAGGTACTGTAAAACCTGAGGCAAGTTCAATTTTCTAGGGTCCTGTCCTCTTTTCTCATTCCAACAGCAAAACCGCTTCCATTTTGCGGAGTAAGCTTTTCTAGTAGATGGTCTTCTGGCCTCCAAAATGACATCCTGCACCTCCTTGGAGAGTAGAGTTTGATGTGGTGTTAAGGAATTTTCCATGCAGCGAGGTTGAGTGTTTTCAGCTGACTGTGAAGGGTTTTGTAGCTGTTCTGCGTCAGCAGAACAGGTATTAGAGGCAGGGACCAGGGAGGAGTATGTGTTAGCCTCCTCAGGAGTGGATACCAGTGTTGCCTTGGCCAGTCTGGAGCAATCAGTATCATCCTCGGTTTGTCTGTTCTTGCTTTCAAAAGCACCTTGGGCAGAAGAGGCAGAGGTGGGAATGCATAAACTGTCCATGTTGTCCAACTGAATGAAAGGGCGTCCACTTTCCAGGCCTTTGGATGGAAGGTCCTTGAACAAAACCTTTTCAATTGATGGTTCCTGTGGGAGGCAAAAAGATCTATGTCTGGCCTCCCCCACGCTTGGATTATCTCCGTAAACACCTGTGGATGTAGCTTCCATTCGTGTGGATCTGTCATATTTCTGCTCAGAGTGTCTGCCAGTGTGTTTTCCATTCCTGGCAAGTACTGTGCTTGAAGTTCGATTTGTCTTTCCAGAGCCAAGTGCCAAAGAGTCATGGCTAGTCTGCACAAGGGGTATGAGTGAGTTCCTCCTTGCTTGTTTATGTACCACATTACTGTGGTGTTGTCTGTTCTTATGAGTAATTGTCCTGGATGCAGGAAGTCCTTGAAAGCTGTAATTGCATTTATTACTGCCAGCATTTCTTTTTGATTGATGTGAAGGTGCTTTTCCTTTTGGGACCATCTGCCCTAAATGCACCTGTCCTTCATGTGCGCCCCCCCAGGCGTAATCTGAGGCATCTGTGGTTATGACTTGTTTTGCTTGAGGCTTGCAGAATGGGAGGCCTGTGTTTACTTGACATGCTTGGGCCCACCATAGGAATTCCTTTTGTAGACATGGAATTATTGGAATAATTGCTTCCAAGCTGTGACTGTGTTGAGACCATAGATTTTTTAGGTACCATTGAAGTTTCCTCATATGCAGCTTTGCACACGGGATTAGAAGAATGCAAGATGCCATGAATCCCAGAGCCTGCAGGATTTTCCTTGCAGTAAGCCTGGTACTTTTGCTAGTATTTTGAAGTACTGAGATAATTGCCCTTGTTTTTCTGGCGTAAGGTATGCCATCTGGGTGTTTGTGTCCAAGCTGGCACCCAGGAAGGTTATTTTCTGAGAAGGTGTTAGCTTTGATTTCTCCTTGTTGATGGTGTATCCCAGAGAAAGCAGTAACTGTGTCACATATGCCAGATGTTCCAGTAGTATATGTTTGCTGTCCGCTTGGATCAGGCAGTCGTCCAGATAAGGGTAAATTTGTATCCCTTGAAGTCTGCAATAAGCAATCACTGATGCCAGGCACTCTGTGAATACTCTGGGCGCAGTAGATAAGCCAAAGGGCAATGCAGAGAATTGATAGTGGATTGAACCTGCAAGAAATCTGAGGTATCTTCTGCAGCTTTGTCTGATTGTGACATGCAGGTATGCCTCCTTGAGGTCCAATGTTACCAGCCAAAACTCCTTGCCCAGCATGGGAAGAAGTTGCTGTAATGTGAGCATCTTGAATTTTGGTGCAGTAGAAATGTGTTTAGGATGGATAAGTCCAGAATGGGTCTCCAGTCGGTTCCTTTTCTTGGTACCAGGAAAAGTCTTGAATAAAAACCTTGACCTTGTTGGTGCGTAGGTACCTTTTGTATTGCTCTCATGTTTAGGAGCTTTGAAATTTGCAGTTGTGCCTCTACCCTTTGATTTTGTGGTAGGTTTGGCATGCCTCTCATTTTTGGAAGAGTGTGAAATTGAAATTTGTAGCCTCTGTTTATAATGTCCAGTATCCATTTGTCTGTTGTGACAATATGCCAATTGCTTGCAAATAATGCTAGTTTCCCTCCCAAAGGTGCTGCCAGCTGAGACTTGCTTGGCATGGAAATGAGGGAGTCATTGGGTTTGTTTCCTGTATTGTTGTGCACTGTCTTCACCACCTCTTGGTGCTGGAGATTGCCATTGTCTGCCTCTATATGATCCTTGTGATTGTCCTCTGCCCCTTGCGCGTCTGTATCTGCCTCTTTGGGGCTTGTCAGTGGCTGGAAAGGACCAGTTTTTTGAAGGCCAATTCCTGCTAAATCGTGGTGACTGGACCTGTAAGAAAGCTTTGACAGTTTGCATAGATTTGGCTTTTTCTTCCATTTTTCGTAGTATATCCTCAGCATTAGTAGCAAAAAGTACATCCTTTTGTAAAGGTGCATCAAGAAGTTTAGCTTTCACATGATCAGGCAGATTTTGTTCCCTAAGCCAGGCATGTCTGCGAATGACTGATCCTGTAGCAGCCGCTCTACTGGAGGTCTCTAGGGCATCATAACCACATTGTAAGGTGTGTTTACCCACTTGTTCTGCACTATGCATCATATCCTGTAACTCTTTTAAATCTGGTTGTTCAGGTTGAGAGATTTTGTTTTTTAATTGTGATAACAGGAACTGTTGATATTTAATCATATGAAACTGGCAGTTTAAGGCCCTCATGGCTAGGGTGGCTGAGGTATATACCTTCTTACCCCACCTTTCTAGAGATCTAGATTCCCATTCTGCAGGAAGTGGATTCTTGGCAGTGGAGGCCTTTATTCCCTTAGGACCTTGTGAAATGGTTTCAGGGTCAGCATTATGGCCTTTGTAGAGAAATTGGTGAGAACTGGGTACTCTGTAATACCTATCAGGCTTTACTGGTGCAGGAGGCAGTGAATCAGGATTAAAACAAGCCTCCGAATATACATCATCCAGTACCTCCAAAACAGGGGGTATAGCCAGAGGTCTGTGCTGAGGTAACCAAAGAAATTCCCTAAGTCTTTTCTTGGAGTCTGAAAAGTCTTGGCCTTCCCAATGGAAGTGTTCTCTCAATGTGTGCAAGGTTTCCCCAAAAGAAAAATCCTCAGGGGGGGATACAGAAGGAATGGACTGTTCTGCATCCAAATCCTCAAAGGGGGAATAAGAGTGTTCCAAATATTTTCGTAATTCAGGAGCTGGCCGACCGGCACTTGCGAACTGCTTCTGCTTCGGGCACCGCGCGGCAAAAAAGACTGAAGAACATGGCGTCGGCTGTGTCTTATATACTCTGGCCTTCCTGACGTCAGAAGAGTATGTGACGACTACCGACGCCGGACCAAGACTTTGGAATTCGGCCGGCCGAGGGATCGCCTGACGGCTGAAAACCCATCTGTGATTACTGCAGCTGTATGCACGATGAACATCAATATAATAACAGCTATGAATGACAAATTGTGCTGTGATGTGATTTATATAGATTTAACTTCATTTGACAGGGTCATGCACAAAACACTGATCAATAAATTAGTACAACTAGGTATTGATGCACTGTTGATAAGATGGATAGCTGCATGGCTTACAAATAGGACATGGCAAGTATCACACACCAACTGGACAGGCAAAATCATTGGTTACAGTCAAGGTGTCCCACAGGGCTCTGTACTAGGCCCTTACTTGTTTAGATTGTATCTTTCAGACCTTACTTTTTCATCTGAGGTGTTCTACAGGCTATATGCTGACGACCTGAAATTGGGTAAACTGATTACAAGTGTTACAGATAAGGCATGTCTGCAAAATAATTGGACTAAATTGACCATTTGTGCACAGGAGAATAATATGTTGACAAATACATAAAAAACTAGCATATGAGATTTGGGAGACAAACTGAAATGTGACTATTTAATACAGCACACGGTGATTGAAACTGTACTCATTTAAGGACCTGGGTATATGGGTAGATTCAGCTATGAGTTTTTCTAATCATATAAACCAATTGGCTAATGATAGTTATAGAACTATAGGTTGTATAAAAAGATTTATAAAGTCTAGGAAATCAGACATAATGAAGTCATTGTTTATTAGTTACATTAGACCCAAACTTGAGTATGGAATAACAATATGGAAACCCTATAGGAAAACAAGCATGAATAAACTGGAAAGAGTACAGTGGAAATATACTAAGGGCATCCATGGAAGTGAAAATCTAAGTTATTATGAAAGACTTAAATATCTGAACTTGTACAGTGTCTCTTACAGATATTTAAGAGGAGATCTTATTCAGGTATATAGGGCATTTAGGGACAACTACCTCTGGGAATGTTTGGGGTTATCAAAAAGTACTAGAGAATTGACAAGATAACCTATGTAGAAGATTCTACAGGAATGAGAAGTGTACTAATTGGTTCTCTGACAGAGTAGCATCTCTGACAGAGTAGCTGATGCTTGGAACAGACTACCAAATTACATTAAAGCAAGTACTAGTTTAGATATTTTTAAGAACAGTCTGAATTTATTATGGGAACAAGTGTTTTGGCATATTGGCAAGCTAGAAGGGCTTTAATGCCCGTGCTTGAAACATTTGCATGCATGCATGTATGTATGTATGTATGTATGTATGCAATCCATAAACCATCTGGATAGAGTTACCTTTGTAACTGATTTTCCCACTTTATTTTGTTCAAAAACAAATAGCTAATCTTTCTTACCTCTTTTGTTCTGTGTAAGTAGAAAAACAATTGTCTATGAACATCCTGTAAGTGCAGCATATATTCCCCTTTATTTGTACATTTTGGAAAGAATACTGGTAAATTAATAGATTGGCTGATGTTGGATTCTGACACCACCTTAGGAAGGAAAAAAGTATCGGTGCATAATGTGACCTCATCCTTATGAAATATCAAATGAGGAGGCTTAGAAGATAATTCTTGACTTTCTGAAATTCCTCTAGCAGATGCAACCAAAAAGATACTTTTCCAGGTCAGAAATTTAAGATCATATTTAGCTGCTTGTTCAAAGCTAGAATGAATGAAAGCTTGCATTACCAAATTTAAATCCCATAGTGGTATGGGGTCTTTATAAGGGGTTCTTAGCAGAGGAGTACTTCTCAAAAAGGTCCTCCACAGTTTAGAGAAGGGCAATGAAGAACTTTGAAAACCTGCATGAAAGTTAGAGATTGTTGCAAGTTGAACTTTAATAGTTGATGAACTAGCACCATCATTAAATAACACAACAAAGCAGTCACAGAAACAGTTAAAACTAGTGATTTCAAAGTCCAAAACAGTATAAAAACAAAAAACACTAAGTAAACATGCCATGGCAAGTCAAACAAACAGAATTCTGGTACTGTAAGTGGTTGGCGTGTTTGCTTAGTGGTTTTTGTTTCTATACCATCATTAAATAAACTTGCTAAAAATTCTAGAACAGATTTAATTGGAGCTGAGAAGGGGTCTATCCGATTCTGCTCGGCCTAATAAATTAACCTTTTCCATTTAATCCTGTAGAGTTTCCTAGTAGGTTTATCAGAAGATAAAAGTATTGAACAGACAGGGGAAGCGAACATTGGTTGCCGGGCTATTAGGGGAATTGGAGAAACCATGCTGTCAGTCTGAGATTTAAGATATCCAGGTGAACCATGTCTGGCAGGTGAGACAGAAGGTCTGGAGCTGGAGCCAGAATCCAAGGTGGATCAGGGCAAAGAAGCTGCTGCACTTGTTTAGGGGAGATGCAAAAAGATCATAGCAAGGCTGGCCCCACTGACTTAAAATAATTTCCATTACATTGTTGTTGAGAGACCACTCATGAGGTAGTAAGATGGACCTGCTCAGTTTCTCTGTTATCATGTTGGACTTCTCAGGAATATACATTGCTATTAGAAAGTGGTTGGAAGATACTGGCCATTGTCACACTCTGAGGCTTCTCGACACAGGGGTTAAGATCTGGTTCCCCCTTGTTGCTGATGTACCAAACTACTCATATGCTATCTGTCTGGATTGCAATTGTCCTGAGAGGGAGAGAGTCCTGGAATGCCTGCAAAGCCAAAAGCACTACCCTCATCTCCAGAACATTGATGTGCAAGTTGGTCTCTTTGGAGGACCAAGTGCCTTGGACTATTTTTCCCAGGAAACACCCCCTCACCCAATCTGGGAAGCATCCATGATCACTATGGCCTTGGACTGAGGGAGGATGAAAGGACAATCTTGTAATTCCCATGGTCACTATGGCCTTGGGCTGAGGGAGGATGAAGGGATGATCTTTTAATTCCCATGGTCACTATAAGCCTTGGACTGAGGGAGGATGAAAGGACGATCTTGTAACAGTTGTTGTGACTGCATCCACCAGGAAAGTTATCATTTGCAAACCTGGGTTATCCTTATCTTTGCTGACATGGGATGTGAAAGCATTTACCATTGTGTTACTAGCATCCATTGCAGAATTCTCTTGTGGAATTTTGCTAAAGGGACTAAAATTATTGCCACTAACACTGAACCCAGGGCTTGCAAAATCAGTCGGGCTGATATTCTGGTACTGCAGTTTATTTTCCTGACCTGTGTCCTTATTGTTTGTGGTCTTGATAGTTACCATAAACACTGTGTTGAACACTGCTCCTATGAATTCCAGTGTCTGGGTTGGTTGTAAATGAGAATTGTAATTTATGGTTATTCTAAGATGTGAACAGATCTGTAACATCTGATCCTTAGCTTCTATCAGTTGGTGCCTGGTCGGGGCAGTAATGAGCCAGTCATCTAAATATGGAACCACATGGAATCATTGCAGTCTCAAGTGAGCTGCTACCACTGCCATGCACTTATTGAACACCCTGGGGACTGTGTTGAGGCCAAAGGGCAGTGCTCTGAACGGATAGTGACTAGCTCCCAACTGGAAGTGTAAGTGCCTTCTGAATCATATGTTAATCTTTATATGATAGTACGCATCCTGAAGGCCTATCGAGCATATCTAGTCATCCTTGCCTAGAAAAGGCAGAATGGACTGAACTGTGATCATCCAGAAGTTTGTATGTTGAACCAACTTGCTCAATACACTAAGATCCAAAATTGGTCTCCAGTCCCTTGTTTTCTTTGGCACTAAAAAGAATCTTGAGTAAGTTCGGGATTCTATTGGCTTTGTGGGACCTCTTGGATGACTCTGTTTTCTATCAGCTTTTGTATCTCTAGTGCTTCTGCTTTCTTCTGATTGGGAGGGACATCAGAAAATTTTCTTGACAATGGAGAAGGAAGGGAAATGGAATTATATAATCTCTGGAAATAATTCTCTGCACCCATCTGTCTTTTGTTATATCTAGCCAGACTCTCAGTTGCAGAGATAAGGGATCATCGACTGCCTCCAGAGTTAGGCAATAGGGCTTCCTTTTGGGAGTGCTGAAAGAGTCTGTTGGAAAAAGAATCTCTAGACCCCCCCAGTTTGACAGGCCTTCTCTGCCACTGTGGCATTGCCTTCCATTATTGCTCCACTCTTTGCATCTGGGGGAACTACCTCCACGTGTGTCCTGAAAAGGACCCGGAGATTTTCTGAATCACATTTTTTACCTCCCCATTGATTGCTGGAAAAAGTCCTTTAAGGGTTGAAAAATGCACACCCACTGCAGACAGGGTCTTTCCATCTTTCTCACATCTGGATTGTGTGTCCTTTACTGTATGGCCAAACAAAGAAGTGCCATCAAATGGCGCATTGATGAATGATGACTTGAAGGGCTCTGCAAAATTACACAAGCACATCCAGGCATGCCTCCTGATGGAAATACCTGAACCCACAGCCCTTGAGGTGCCTTCTGCAGTGTGAGAGATAAGCCTCATGGATGAATTAGATATAGACTGCAGGGTAGCCAACTGAGAGACTACTGAAGGTTGAGCCTCAGCAGTTTTGGTACCAGAAATAAATTTTGCTAGCTCTTTAATCAAATCTCTTTGACTCCTCATAAAATGTGCCAAATAGTTCAGCGATCTGAGTGCAAAAGTCACTGAAGCATAAACATTCTTCCCAAATCTATCACCCTAGACTCTCTATAGGGGGATAGACAGTGGAACTCTGTTCTGCAAGTTCCTTTTTTGTAGCTGCCACCATGACCCTGACATCTACTGACAGCCTTTTACTCCAATATTCTCTGCCTACTGGTGGAGCCAGAATCTGGTCTGGTCTCTTGGAGACTGACTCAAACATAGCAGGCTCCTTCTACATCCACCTAGAAATCAAATCAATGAGTTCATTGGTGGGCAGAGTAACCCAGGAGGTAGATGGAACAGTTCCAAAAGCTTCCAGAAATACTGATTCCTCTGGAGAAAGGTCTTGGGAAGACCAGCCACCCTTCTGCTTAAGGATCTCAAGAATGTTTCAAAGTGAGACATCGAATGATGATTTTGGGGATCCCTCTCCTTCATTGAAATCAGTATTCTCAGTGACTGACTCTTGAGGAGAGTCCAAGTACCTCCTTTTGTACTTTCTTTTCCTAGGGATTTCCTTGATGGGGTGATCCAGTGAAGTATCATAAGAGATTAAGACACCCTGCTGGGTAGCCTGGAAGCTTTGGCTTGGCTGTCCCTGTGGGGTAGGTGCAAAGTTATCTTAGAAGTAGATATTGGATCTGAGGGGGAAAGAATCATCTGAGCAGAGAACACTCCCTTCACAACCTCAAAGGTGGATTGCTCCAGGGAGGAGGAGGAGGAGGACAATAGAGCCGAAAAAGTGAGTTCCTGGCTCATTGCCACTACCTGCCACAAGAATAATCCACACAAAGTGGAAGTAGGAGCTGAGCTATCAAGTACTGATGCTATCCAAGAGGAAGACATGGCTGTGAAACCCTCAGTGTCGACTTTATCCTCCCGAATCTGACAGGGATGCTTTAGCTCTGAAGAGTCATCTGGCTCTGAGGGTATCAGAGCAGTATTCAGATTCAAAGACAGTGCTCTCTTTGGATCTGAACCAGATGGACCTGGAACTCTTAGATCTGAGGACTCTAAAACCACAGGTTGGATTAGAGAAGGAGCTGTAATCGGTGGAGTAGTAGATTATCTGACTTAATGACCCAAAGGGGTAGGAACCATGAGAACTCCTCTCTGAAACTGCTTCATGAAAATTTCCTCATCAGTCTCTCTATGTCTGCTTCTATGAGACTCCTGGAGGAACAAAAAGGTACCAGGGTTGGGAATTTAGAGCACCTCTCTAAAAAGGAAGAGGGCACTGTGGATGGGACTGGATCTAGACTTGTAGAGTATGTAGTCCTTGGCATAGGTTTGGATCTGAGGATATAGGATCCAACAGGGGCTTAACCAGATCCAATGAGGGTCAGACTGTGGCTTTGGATCCAGGTTATCTTTTTTCTTCCTAGATTCCAATGATGAAGAGGCTGAATACTCAAAAGACATTGTCCTCTTGGTAGGGTCTCTAGATTTATGTTTGGGGGACTGAACCCCAGCAATGGCTTCAGAAAGTGAAGACGGAAGTAATCCTTTTAAAATCAACTTATTCCTTCTGTTCACTAGTGTTCGGGGGTTGAACCCACAACAGATAGTGCAGTTTTGCTACAGATGCTCTGGACCTAAGCAATACACAGAGTGTGGGCATCAAAAAAAGGCAACTTATGCCCACACTTACATTTTTAAAATCCTGCTTTTTCAGGCATTGTTAAAGAAAGAAAATTATCATAACAAGAAAGAGCTAAATTAAATATTTTTTTTTACTTAACAGGAAGGAAAGGAAAGGTAAAATACCAGTAATTGCATTAAAGAATTACAATTATCTTGCAGAAAAGGACAAAAGACCAGCTATGGTAATCAAAGAAGACAAACTGTAAAAATGAGAAGGGGAGTTATTCCTACCAACAATGGTAGGAAGATATACACTTAAAAGTGTAAGAAAGGGGGACAGAAGTAAGACTTATGATTAAAGTTAAAGATTACAGATTAAGATAATAGAGTTAAATAAGAAGTTTTTTTTTAGAAAGACCACATCAAAAAATGACTTATCTCCCACTGTAATCTTGAGAGTTGAAGTCAACCACATCTAGACGCTAAAGTGGTAAACAAGATCTGAGAAATGTTAGGGGTGGGTTATTATGGGCAGGGAAGGAGCTAGGGATTTTGATGAAGGCCACGAACTGGAATAATGGCTAAGTCAGATTAGACTATAAGATCCGATCTCATTAGTTGTGGAATGAATGAAAACTGGCATCAGATCTAGTCTTATGATAAATATATAACTTATGTATCTTGTTTTATCTTCCATCTGATATAACAGTTGCAACAGAATCACAAACTACCATATATCTTGGGTGGAATCATAACAGGATACCCTTTAAACTCAAGAAAGTATATAAGGAGGGCCATGCTGCTTATGCACATATGCCATCAATGGAGGTATTTTAAAGGCTATTGAGGTAGCCACATAGACATCACTGAATGCACTTAAGGCTTTGTTGACAAAGATCTGTTTGTGCTAAAATAAATATAATATAATCAAAAAGCAATCTGGATACAGACTGCTTCGCAACTTTCAACCCACTTTATTACGGGCAAAGCAAGCAATTATGAATCTTCGAAGAAGGAAGAACCTGAGCTGCCTGTGAACATCTAAGAAATACAGAAAGTACTCATTATTGGTTTGACTGGGAAAGAAACTGGAAGGTTAATCAGCCAACTGAGATTAGATTCTGAATTCACTTTAGGGATGAGGGATGGATGTGTTATTAGGGTGAATCTATCTTTGTGAAAAATGAGATAAGGAGGATTGGACAATACACAATGTAATTCAGATATCCTGCTGGTTGATGTAATTGCCACCAGAAAAAGAGTTTTCCAGTAAAGAAACTAACTCAGTAGATGAAGGTGACTATAAGAAGATTTCCTCAGAGCTTCTAGTGCTAAATTAAGGTTCCATGAAAAATGCCTTGCATAATTTATGAGAAGCTAAGGAAGTGTTTTGAAACCCTGGGCAGAAATTTTAAATAGAAGCTAACTGAACCATAACAGTAGAAAAGCTTTGCTTGAGCCATTGCTGTACAAAGTGAAGAAACAATAGGGCACATTGGGAATAGATGTGGAGTACAGATGCAAGCCTTGACTATTGGCTCAAATGGAGAAGTGCTTCCATTTGTTCTTATATATTTGGTGGGTTGACAGCCTCTAAGAGGCAGATCAAATGTGGACTACTTTTTTGGAAACGTGGGATGCCTGAACATTAGGGGAATTGGTGAAACCCTAAAGTCAGCTTGAAGCTGAGTAGGTCCAGAACAGGCTGTGAGAAGAAATCTATTTGATGCTCTAGAAGCCATGGGGGCTTCTTCAGGTGAAGACTGCGCAAGGGGAAACAGCCCTGCCTGAGTCAGTATGGAGCAATGAGAATTACCTGTGATTTGCAGGAAATGGCTTTCTGGATGAACTTAAGAACTAGAAGTATGGAATGAAAGAAGTAGAAAAGGCAGGAAGAGGCACTGACAGACTAGAGTGATGTAGCTTCTGCACGTGATGTTGTAGGGAGAGGCAAACAAGTCACAGCAAGGCTGGCTCCAGTGACTAAAAATCTCTTGTGCCACACTCTCATAAAGGGACTACTCAAGAAGCACCAGACCTGATCTGCTGCTGTGTGCTAGTCAGTTGGTTTTCCCTGGCATGTATATTGCATGCAAAAAGTGACCTGAATCCAATACCCATTGCCATATTCTCATGC